>NC_057757.1:9560725-9643005 GCF_004010195.1 Chiloscyllium plagiosum
GAATGGCGAAGGATGAGGGGTGACTTGATAGAGGTGTATAAGATGATCAGAGGACTAGATAGAGTAGACAGTCAGAAACTTTTTTCCCGGGTGCAACAGAGTGTTACAAGGGGACATAAATTTACGGTGAAGGGTGGAAGGTATAGGGGAGATGTCAGGGGTGGGTTCTTTACCCAGAGAGTGGTGGGAGCATGGAATGCGCTGCCTGTGGGAGTGGTAGAGTCAGAATCTTTGGTGACCTTTAAGCGGCAATTGGATAGGTACATGGGTGGGTGCTTAAGCTAGGACAAATGTTCGGCACAACATCATGGGCCGAAGGGCCTGTTCTGTGCTGTATTGTTCTATGTTCTATGGTTGCTTGTGTTGGTAGCATAGAATTTGGATGGAGATCATTCAGCTGTGCTGGTTCTCTGGGAAAGACATCTAGCCCTGATCTGATTTAATGATGGAGCGGGCTCAAAGGGCCAAATGGTCTACTCTCATTTGTATGACACTGCAATGCCCATTGTCCAATGAGACAATGAGTGGATCATCCATTTAGAATACAAAAGCAGTCACGTGATGTGTATCCTCAGATCAAGGCTCTAGCTTCATGATTTGAAAACAGGTGAGCAAGACTATTAACTTCACCTTAAAATCCTTTTATGGAAGCTCAACTTTCATATTTACAGCATCCAGCTATTTCCAAAGGATTCCAGAACACCCCCCTCACTGCTGTATCTCCATGATCCGTGTCCCAAACAGCCCTTGTTGAAAAGAGCTTGCCAATCCAAGAGCTAAATCTTTCCTTCACTCATTGGAGATGACACCCCCCCTTGCGTGTTAAGGCTGAGTTCTGGAACTACCTTTCTTTCTTGTCAGCTATCTCACAAACCAGTCAAGGTTGAAAAGCCTCTTCAGTCTTTCCTCATTTTTCTCACTGTTAGCTTTTCATCCTGAGTAGAAGGGCATCCAGAAACTATGATGAATAGTCCTCAAGGGTGCTTCCTTCTCCATGCCACAGCTTCATTCAAGGACTTAATTATCTCCATCGCTCCAGCAGCAAGGCAGCTCTGAGGAAACTCCACTCCTTTTTGGGGAGGGGAGACAATTGACAAGAATGGTATTTGATATGGATTGTTAAGAAGGATGAAAGCAAAGTTGGTTTTGGCACAAAGCAACAACTAACTCTTGTGATTCTGATGACATTGGCGCTCAACTGCTCCTTGCTGTCTCACTGCATCAATTATCCTCTATAAGGAAGCAATTATTCTATTTACTCTATGTGCAACATGCAAGCTTTGGAGTAGAAAATAAATTAGGGATGCTTTGCTTCAGTTACACAGGGAATTGGTGAGACCACATCTGGAGTACTGTGCACAGTTTTGGTCTGCTTATTTAAGAAAGAATATAAATGCATTCAAGGCCAGAAGATTAATTTCACCATTATCTGGGATGGAGGTGTTACTTTATGAGAAATATTAGATAGGTTTGGCCTGTATCCATTGGAGTTTAGAAGAATGAGAGGTGATCTTATTGAAATGTATAAGAGTCTTGACAGGGTGGTTACTGAGAGGATTCTTCAATGTGTAGGAGACATTCAAACTAGGGGATGCAGTTTTAGAAAATTAGTCATTTAATACCAAAAGGAGGAGAATTTCTTTCTCACGAAGGGACATGAGAGGGAAATGGGTCAAATGCTGGCAAATGGGGTTAGATTAATTTAGGATAACTGGTCAGCATGGATGAATTGGACTGAAGGGTCTGCTTCTCTGTTGGACATCTCTATGACTCTATAAGTCAGTAGAGCATTCTTTTCTCAATGGCAGAGATTGGGCCACTGAATATTCTTAAATTGGAGGTTGACCAACTCTTGACTAACAAGAGAATCGAGAGGTGAGAGCGAAAGGTGGCAGTGTGAGATGGAGGCGATAATTGGTTCAGCCATGATCTTGGAGAAAGTGAGGACTGCAGATGCTGGGGATCAGAGCTTAAAAATGTGTTGCTGGAAAAGCGCAGCAGGTCAGGCAGCATCAAAGGAGAAGGAGAATCAATGTTTTGGGCATAAGCCCTTCTTCAGGAATGAGGAGGGTGTGTCAAGCAGGCTAAGATAAAACGTGGGGAGGATGGACTTGGTGGAGGGGTGTTGGGAATGCGATAGGTGGAAGGAGGTTAAGGTGAGGGTGATAGGCCGGAGAGGGGGTGATTGGGAATGTTCTGCTGCAATCGCCTTTCAGTTTAGTTTATTTTGGTGCATGACAGGTTAAGGTTTATTGTATAAGTGTTAATCAAGATTGATTAGACATGTCCTTTTTTAGTTTGAGCCTACCCCAGAGATTACTAATGAAAACCATTTGTAAATTACCGGTTACAAATAGACCATATGGTTCCTTGAGCTATTTTGATTATTTTTTGTGTGTATTATTTCTCAACTAACTGTTTCTGATAAATTCAGAATCATTTCAGATTTAACTATATTTTTGTTTATTTGTTCATGAGATGTGGGCATCAATGACGAGGCCTGCACTTAATGCCCACCTCTAATTTTTCTTTCACAGGGTGATGGTGAAATGCTTTCTTGAGGGATGTCAGCAGGTGGGGCAACGTGGTGCGAGGGTGGGCAATGATGGGAGTCTAAGTGATGTGTAACTGTTATAGAACCTCCTTCCACCTATCGCATTCCCAATGCCCCTCCCCCAAGTCCCTCCTCCGTACCTTTTATCTTAGCCTGCTTGGCACACCCTCCTCATTCCTGAAGAAGAGCTTATACCCGAAACGTCGATTCTCCTTCTCCTTTGATACTGCTTGACCTGCTGTGCTTTTCCAGCAACACATTTTTAAGCTCAGCCATGATCTTACCAAGAGCAGGTATGAGGGGCTGCATGGCCCACTCCTGCTCATTTGTTCAGGCAGAAATAGAGCAAGCTGGTCAAAGCAGTGGATATCCAACCATGATGGTGCCCAGATTATATCTCCAAAATGGGAGCGCTGAGTTAAATGCTATTATATTCTCCGTAATCTAATCTAATCTAATCTAATCTAATCTAATCTAAAGCTGGTCAAAGCAGTGGATATCCAACCATGATGGTGCCCAGATTATATCTCCAAAATGGGAGCGCTGAGTTAAATGCTATTATATTCTCCATAGTTCAATACCCTCATCCAATAAAAATAACAGGCATCTCAGAGCTTTGTTGATAAAACAGCACCAGAAATCAACTCAGAGTCAGCTCAGACAGTCGGGAATGCAATTGATGTCCAGTGACTGAGTATGAAGGTCCATTAACATCTCATACAACCTTGTGCGTCAATGTAGAGCAATATTAACTTCCAATTAAAGAAAAATCGATGCAAGATATACCGCACAAGGTCAGGCAAAGAGAAGAAAACTTGTCCTCATAAACTACAGATGGTTAAAGACATTGGTTTATAGTAAGAGCTTCCATTGCAAACGAATCTTCCAAAGTGCTCCGTGATTGCAAACAGTAATTGAGCAGATGGCTGTGGAAAAGTGACCTTGTTGAATGTTTCATTACTTTGGTAAGTTGGATCCAATGTGGGTTTACAAACAGTAAGGTGAGCAATCTGACTCCGTGATCTCAGTTATCAGATATTCCACAGACAATAACTTTTGCGAAATGAATGCCCTGCTTTTATACATTAATTTTTCTTCTACTCACAAAGTGGGAACTTCCTTGTGCATGAGGACAATAGTGTCCTGTTTTTTATTTATTTGTATGAAATGAGGGTGTCATTGGTTAGATCAGCATTTATTTCCCACCCCGAATTTCCCTCAGAAAGGTGACAGTGAGTCAACATTTTAAATTGCTGCTGAGCTTGTCCTTTGGTACACTCGCAATGCTGTTAGCGAGGGATTTTCAGGATTTTTGACCAATTACACCGATGGAATGGCGATAAATTTCCTAATCTGGATAGTGAGTTCCTGTCTATCTGCTTTGTCACAGTGTTATTAGATTAGATTAGATTAGATTAGATTACAGTGTGGAAACAGGCCCTTCGGCCCAACAAGACCACACCGACCCGCCGAAGCAAAACCCACCCATACCCCTACATTTACCCCTTACCTAACACTACGGGCAATTTAGCATGGCCAATTCACCTAACCTGCACATCTTTGGACTGTGGGAGGAAACCGGAGCACCCGGAGGAAACCCACGCAGACACGGGGAGAACGTGCAAACTCCACACAGTCAGTCGCCTGAGTCGGGAATTGAACCCGGGTCTCTGGCGCTGCGAGGCAGCAGTGCTAACCACTGTGCCACCGTGCCGCCCACTGCCACCGTGCCGCCCACAAAGGAGACTTGGTGAATTTCTGCATTGCATCTTGTAAGCAGGACACACTGCTGCTACTGAGCATCGGTGGTGAAGGGCATGAATACTGAAGGTGATGGATGTGGTGCCAATCAAGCGGCTGCTTTGTTCTCAATGGTGTCAAATTTCTTGAGTGTTGTTGGAGTTGCACCCATCCAGGCAAGTGGGGAGTATTCCATCACACTCCTGACTTGTGCCTTGTAGATGGCTTTAGGGAGACAAGAGGTGAGTGACTCACTGCAGGATTCTTAACCAATGATCTGCTGTTGTAACCACAGAATTTAAATGGCGAGTCCAGTTCAGTTTCTGGTCAATGGTAACCCCAAGGATGTTGGACCTGAGAGATTCAATTGTAATGCAATTGATTGTCAAGGGGAATGATTAGACTGTCTTTTACTGGAGATTGTCATTGCCTGGCATTTGTGTGGTGTGAATGTTACTTGCCACTTTCAGCCCAAGCCTGGATATTGTCCAGATCTTGGTGCAGTTGAACATGGACTGCTTCAGTATCTGAGGAGTTGGCAATAGTGCTGAACATTGTACAATCATCAGAGAACATCCCCATTTCTGACCTTATGATGGATGGAAGGTCATTGATGAAACTGTTGAATATGGTTGGACCGAGGACACTACACTATCTGCATTGGATAGGTATATGGAGGATAGTGGGTTAGTATAGGTTAGGTGGGCTTGGATCGGCGCAACATCGAGGGCCAAAGGGTCTGTACTGCGCTGTATTCTTCTATGTTCTATGTTCTATGTACACTGAGGGGCTCCTGGAGCTGAGACAATGGACTTCCAAAAACCACAACCATCTTCCTATGTGCCAGGTATGACTCTAACCAGCAGATAATTTGTCTCCTGATTTATATTGACTCCAGTTTTGCAAGGGCTCCTTGATCTAATGCAGTCTTACATCAAGGGCTGTCAGTCTCCACTCACCTCTGGAGTTCATCGCCATATTTGGATCAAGGCAGTAGGTTCAGGGAACTGCACTTTAGAACAGACTTGATGGCTTAGGAAAGGTTACAGAAAAGATTTACTGGAATAGTTTAATGTGAAGAAAGATTATACTCAGTTGGACATCAGGGGTTCTCCTTCTAGCTCAAAATAAGAGATGTGGCACTAGGGCGGCACGGTGGCTCAGTGGAGAGCACTGCAGCCTCACAGTGCCAGGGGTCCAGGTTCGATTCCAGCCTTGGGCAACTGTGTCTGTGTGGGTTTCCTCCGGGTTCTCCGGTTTTCACCCACAATCACAAAGTGATCCCCATAGTGTTCGGCGCATTAGTCAGAGGGAAATGGGTCTGGGTGGGTTGCTCTTCAGAGGGTAGGTGTGGACTTGTTGGGCCGAAGGGCCTGTTTCCACACTGTAGGGAATGTAATCTAATGTAATCATGCAATTGAGATGGTTAAAATCTGACAGGGTTTAGAAAGAGCAAATAAAGAGGAATTGACATGGTAGCTCAGTGGTTAGCACTGCTGCCTCACAGCGCCAGGGACCAGGGTTTGATTCCAGCCTCAGGTAACTGTCTGTGTGGAGTTTGTACATTCTCCCTGTTTTTGTGTGGGATTCCTCCCACAATCCAAAAGGTCTACAGGTTAGGTGAATTGGCCATGGGGAAATTGCCCATAGTGTTCTGTCTGTGTGGAGTTTGTACATTCTCCCTGTGTTCTGCGTGGGATTCCTCCCACAATCCAAAAGGTCTACAGGTTAGGTGAATTGGCCATGGGGAAATTGCCCATAGTGTTCAGGCATGTATAGGTTAGGTGCATTAGTCAAGGGTAAATGTAGAGTAATAGGGTAGGGGAATGGGTCTGGATGGGATATTCTTCAGAAGGTTGGTGTGGATTTGTTGGGCTGAAGAGCCTGTTTCCACACTGTAGGGATTCTATGGTTCTATTCTCAACGGCAACAGCTCACAAGGTGATTGGCCCAAAGACTAGAGGCAAAATGATGAGAAATATTTGCATTTTGTGTGTAGTAAGAATTGGAATTACACAGGCTGCTGGAGTGATGCAGCAACATTTCTAAGAATGTGGGGAAATTGAGAAGCAATTGGACTAATCAGATTGCTTCTTAAAAGAGCTAGTACAGATTTGATGGTCTGAATGGCTTCTTTCTTTGTTGTACTGTTCTATGGATTTGCTATCATATGACTTAGTGATACAATGGGTGAATTTGTCCCCAGTATTGGCCATTCCCCACATGTTGTCAAGTCACATACTGCAGCTGAGAATAGTGTAGGATTGAGCTCTGCTGTCTCATAGCTTATAAGTGTTCACAGCAGCTTGTACAATGCCCATCTGAATAGCTGGTCCCCATCAACTGGTCTTGTAGTATTTATGAAGGGGAAAAGCATTGGATAGGAGAATGAGTCAAAGTGAACTGGACGTTTACTTAACGTCGTTGGCATAGAGTACAGAACATTCACTTCTCAGGCTTATTCCTCCAATCAATAAGATCATAGATACTCTGAGCTCCAGGTACAGACCTCACATTACACAGGCCTCCCACACCAGTGTGTCTGTCAGAGAGCTGGCCTGGCATTGAATGGCCTTACTGAGCTGTGGTTCCAGAATGGTCCACGTCTTAGGGATATTTGCTATCAGAGTCTGCCCTTGTCTCATCTGGAATTGCAGAATAAAATGGAGTTTGGGAGTCAGGATCACATTGTGAGTGCCTCACTATGGGCCTTAAGGACAGACGTCACCCTGTCTCACAAACGGAACAATGACAGCTTAGAATGTGATCTCAAACAGGACTGGAGAGTGCTGTCTGCCATTCAAACTGATTTCAGGCTGCCCTGGGGGACAATTGGATTGGGTGGGAAGGCTAGACACCAGCCCTACTCAATGGCCAATGTGACGACTTCCCAGGGGAGTCCAGAACCAATCTCCCAAGGAGGTCACCGTCCATGGAGATTGGATAGACCAATTTCGACTAAGATGAGGACAAATTCCTTCACCCAGAGAGTGGGGAGCCTGTGGAATTCTCTGCTACAGAAAGCATTGAGGCCAAAACATTGAATGTTTTCAACAGGAGTTAGATATAATTCTCATGGCTAAAGGGATCAAAGGATGTGAGGGAGAAAGCAGGAACAGGGTTGGGTGACCAGCCATGATTCTAATGAATGATGGAGCAGGCTCGAAGGCCGAATGGTCTACCTTTACTCCTACTTCCTCTGTTCCAGGAAGGAAAGAAGGAGGGACACTTCTTATGGTGCTCAGGGGTGCTCCCTCTGAAGACATCATTCTGTAACTGCCCCATTCAATCTCTGAAACCAAAATCTCTCACCACCTCCTTTACTAAAGTCCCTGATCCCTCGCTGATTAAGAACCCCAAAATTATCTCTAATTCTTGTTGCCCTGAATGGTGTGGAAATGTGATGGTTGCATTGTTAAAGCTGCTTTTAGTATATTATTGGTGTGAGAAAGCCATTTTTAGCCGATCAACCATTTTACAGGAGGGACGGGGTGGGGTTGACTTGATGAGGGCCCTGGATTATAGACCCAGTGACGTAACCATTTCACGGCTGTAGCAGCAATTGCTGATTGGTTAATATTCTCATGTCACAGCAGTAAAGCTCTGGGTCCAGTCCTTGGACATAAAATTCAAAGTCACCACTTCCACTGAGGGAGGTTTTGGTTCTTGTCTGGGGAGGGATGGATGTTTTACCGAGGATTTGTTTCAGGTGAATGTAAAATACCCTAAGACATTATTTCAAGAATGGCAGAAGCCTGACCAACATGTATCCCTCAATCTACAACCCAGAAAAACTGCCTGTTCAGTTATCAGACCATCTCACTGCTTCAAATATATGTAAATATTGTCCTGCATAAGGAAGAAACACTTTGGGTTTTGTTTTGGTAACTGCAGGGATGCGAAATTTCCATGTTTCATGAGGATCACTGAATCCCTAGAGGATTCCAGAAAAAGAGGACATTTGGCCAATTGGGTCTGAACCAACTCTCTGAAATGCATCCCATGTAGACCCACCTTATTCCTGTAACCTCACATTTACTTGTATCCTCACATTTACCCTGGGGTTAATCCAACTAATCTCACATCCCTGGACACTATGGGCAATTTAGCATGGCCAATCCACCTGACCTGCACATCTTTGGACCATGGGAGGAAACCGGAGCACCCGGAGGAAACTCACACAGACACAGGGAGAATGTGCAAACTCCACACATATAGTCACCCGAGGCTAGAATCGAACCTGGGACCCTGGTGCTGTGAGACAGCAGTGTTAACCACTGTGTCTTGCTTATTCTTCATATGCAAAGACTGTACAGAACTATTTTAATAACTGTGTAAAGATTTTTAATGAATAAAGTATATTTTTGCAAATAAAAAGTCCCAGATGATTTGACCATTGTCACATTGTGGTATGTGGGATCTTTCTGTGCGTGAACTTGACTGCCAACTTTCCTATATTGCAACCAATTAATAGTACTTAATGAACTTTGACAAGTCTGATGGTCACAAAATAAATACTTTTCTGACCAAAACAAAAAACTAAAACAACCATGAGGGCTGAGAATCAGAAACAAATTCAGGAATTGCTGGAAAAACTCAGCAGACCTGGCAGCATCTGTAGGAACAAAAACGAACTTATCGTTTTGGGTCCAGTGTCCTTTCCTCCGACTCTTTTGTTTCTAGATACTTTTCTCCTAGAGTGTGAGTCTGTGCAACCTTCTACACTTAGAGGCTGAAGCCCGGTCATAAAATGATACGTTGGTAGGGCCTGTTTATGCAAAAGCCCTCAACAGCAGTTCAAGCCATTGCCCTTAATCACCTCTCCTCACACAGCAGCCTGTAACCCTATCTGTCTCCCTTCCAGCATCTCACGGCTGTGGACAGGGAAATCTCTTTCACCAGCTGAAACGCAGCAGCCGAGGAGAACAAATCTATCTTACATCCTACTCTTCCCAATCTCCTAGTCCTGTCCCTTCTAGCCCACCTCTGCAGTGCATAGTTCAGAGGTTATTGCAGATAATAACTGATTCCCAATGAAAGATCGAGATGGCTCATGAGTACAGATATAAAATGCATTCTCGCGAATCTAATGTTAGACAGTTCACCAAGGCTGCTTCTGACTGTTTGCAAAGAGCTCTCAAATACCTCTGAAATCATTTTGAAATATCGAACAGAAATATTCAGAAAGAGTGTACCTGTTCATTAAAGGAAATAAGGTTTCTCCACAGAAGCATTAAATCTTGTATAATTGAGGAAAGAAGATAACAAATTAAAAATGACCATTTCTGAGAGACCATTATAGGATCTTGAAATTAATGTTGTGTCATTAATAGACGGTGAGAAATAGGAACAGGAGTAGGTTGTTCCGCCCATTCAGCCTGCTCCACCATTCAAAAGGATAATGCCTGATCTGATATGTGTCATGTCCACTTTCCTGCCCTTTCCCTATATTGGTTGATTCCCAGACTGATCAAGAATCCATCCATCTCAGTCTTAAATATACAGGAGGACTAGCCCTGTCCCACAGCTCTCTGGGGCAAGGAGTTCCAAAGACATAAATTTAAGGTGAAGGGTGGAAGGTATAGGGGGGATGTCAGGGGTAGGTTCTTTACCCAGAGAGTGGTGGGGGCATGGAATGCGCTGCCAGTGGGAGCGGCAGAGTCAGAATCATTGGTGACTTTTAAGTGGCAATTGGATAGGTACATGGATGGGTGCTTAAGCTAGGACAAATGTTCGGCACAACATCGTGGGCCGAAGGGCCTGTTCTGTGCTGTATTGTTCTATGTTCTATCTTTGTTCTAACCCTCTGAAAGAAGAAATTCTTCCTCATCTTAGTCTTAAATTAGCACCTTTTAATGCACTCAATACAACTATTTACAACAATTGAAGCACACCTAGATAATATTTAATGGACCACTAATGAGTGAGGTGTGAAATCCTTCTATCTTATCTCCTGTCTTTCCTTGGTTCCCACTATTAAAGACTGAAGGAATTCCATTTGGAACATAAATCTGAATCCTATTTCAACAACAAATGAATAGATGCCACTTACCCAGTGCTTCTGACCAGAGTTGCTAACTCTTGTTGGCCATATTCCTGCAGAATTTGTCATGTGATCTTCTGTCGCCAATGCCTCCCACCTCCCCCCAACCCCCGGCCCCGCCATCACCCCGCCTCCCAATCACAGACTGCTTGTCAGAAATAATTTTCACCAATATTTCTTTCACTAAGAAACAAACATGAGAAAATGGACACATTGTTTTTCATGAATGACTCAACGACATACTTGTCTCCCGACCTGCTCTCAGTGGTGCACTGGTGGTTAACTTTCAACTTCATAAACTCCAGTCCAAACTTAGAAGTTGCAAAGTGAGTTGAGGGGCTTCGTGAGGATAAAGTGGAAGCCAGAACAAGTTGGCGAGATCAGGAATGATGTGCAAGATGTAGAGGACATGATCGAAAAGGATGTGTATTAGGAAGAGTTCTGAAGGTGCACTAAACATGGTGAAGCAATGGGCACCCAGAGGGACAAGCTAGTGAAAAAATAATGACATTTGGAAATGAATGTACTGGATGTCCATTCTGAAATATTCAAAACAAGTTGGACCGGATTGTCTTATTTGCTAGTTTTCCCTTTTGGACTGTGGGGAGAGCCTGAGGCCTAGGCGGCTGAGGACTTTCAGGATGACAGGCCTTCTGCATATTTCCCATACTTCCTATTTCTAAACCTGTAAATCAACTCCTGTATGTTTGCAGGCCCAAGTTTGAAAAAAAGTGGTTCAATGTTTAAACCTTGCTTAGATTTGCGACAACGCAACAGTCATGCTCTGTCCTTTCCTTTCCCGACTGGAAAAAGATTTGACCAATATTCTTCCACATTTAGAAATTTCGGCATGTGATAGGATCTCTGTAAATGACTGGTTTTGTGTTATGTCTGAGCGTTCCAGAAGTATTTGTGTTACTACTGCAGGAGATTTGAGTTGAGTCCATAGGTTGCTGATAGAGCATGGCTACGTAATGAGTTAAAACATCTGACTGGATCAGCAGGAGTTGACAGCTCATGCAGGGCTCCCTGTTGTTCAGTGCCACCTTACTAGTCATGGTTACAAGTATGTGTGAGCCATGTGTCTCAATTCTTGTGCAATTTAGTCCAACCTGCATTTTCCTGTGTTAGTCAGAGGCTGTAAATCAACACCGAGGAGATGGTAGTAATGTCATTGGGTAAGTAATCCAGAACCTCAGAATAATATCTGGGCACAACAGTTCAAATCCCATCATAGCAGATGGCAAAATCTGAATTCAATATTAAAAAGCTTCTCTGATGCCAACCTGCCATCCTTACGTGGTCTGGCATCCATGTGACTCCAGCAATATGGTTGGCTCTTAACTGCTATCTTGCCAATAAATATTGGCCCAGCCAGCATGAGAAAAAGAATCTGCCAACGTTACCTGGTCTGACTGAACATGACCCATACTCAAAGTAGTATGAAGTAAGAGATAGTGAGGACTGTAGATGTTGGAGAGTCAGAGTCAATTAAGTCTGGTGCTGGAAAAGCACAGCAGGTCAGGCAGCATCTGAGGAGAAAGAGTGTCAAAGCTTGCAGCATAACGCTTTCATCAGGATCTTTGAAATGGACTAACCAGCCAGTTATCTTAAGTGCTGTTATAGATGGGTGAATCAGCAAGCTGTATCTCTCAGATGGTTTCCTACACTGCATCTCCATCCCTCCATTGCCATGTAATCTCTTGAGAGACATCAAAACCCAAGGCAACTAAGAGGACACCAGGAGACAGTACCAGTTGTGATTAATGATAAATGATTCTTCAAACATTCACTCCTGATACAGAAACAGGCCCATCATGGTTGAGGGAATTAAAGAATCTGGTTCTGACCACATCAAAGGACCACATGTCCATCTTTTTAGCTTTATTTCTAATTTTCCTAACCTATGTGATGTATATCTAGAGCGTAGCGTAACTTTTGTTTCTTTATTTTCTCTTTTTTTTGTATCTAGGATTTGTACCTAAGATGGCATCGTGTGTTGTACCATAAGACCATAAGACACAGGAGCAGAAATTAGGCCATTCAGCCCATCGAGTCTGCTCTGCCATTCAATCATTGCTAAAACTTTCTCAACTCCATTCTCCTGCTTTCTACACATAACTCTTGATCCCCTAGATCAGCCATAAATATATTCAATGACCTTCCCTTCACAGCCTTCTGTGGCAGTGAATTCCATAGATTAATTACTCTCTGGCTGAAGAGGTTTCTCCTTATCTCCATTCTGTGCCCTTGGTCCTAGTCTCTCCTACCATGGAAACATCTTCCCAACGTCCGTTCTGTCCAGGCCATTCAGTATTCTATAAGTTTCAATTATATCCCTCTCTCATCCTTCTAAACTCCATTGAGATTAGACCCAGAGTTCTCAAATGTTCATTAGCTTTTCATTCCTGGGACCATTTTCATGAACCTCCTCTGAGCACTGTCACTGAAGGAGCAGAAGACCCTATTTTGGATAAAGCATTCCACTTGGTACTAATTATAGGATAGCGGTAACTTGGTCTTTTCAGCCTTATCTCTCTTACATAAGAATTAATGATAAGACTGCCTGCCAGTTACCTCTGGATGGTTTCCTCCATCTGTTTAGTTTTGTCATTGTCCTCCTGGAGCTGTTTCTTCATCCCCTCGTCTTCCTCTGCCACCGATGACGGAGTTCCCTCCAGCAGCCATCGTTCCCGCAGAGCCTTGGACTGTGATAGGAAAGAAATGAAAATCAGGTGGATTCATAGTAACAGGACATGGTGCTGTCTGACCTCCACATCTGCCTCGTTTGATACATCAGCTTTCAATTTGAGTGCGGTTCCAATTTCTAAATTTGAAAGTGTGCCTGCAGATTTTAAACCCCATTCTATACTGAGAAAGTTCCCAGTAGAAAATTAGGAAACTTCTTATTATCTATGATGAAATAAAACCTTTGCACCTGTGCAATTTTCTGTCTGCATTTTACTTGGCCATTTCATTTTTTTGTCATACTTCTGCCTCAATTTCTAATTTGTAATTGCCAAGGAGACTGCCCTTGTGAACATGCCATGCTGCAATTACACCCAACAATCAGTGTCGATATTCTCGTCCCTCTTGTCTTTCAAATTTTTTGTGCTTCCTCAAATGCCAAGCTTTTTGTCATTTAAAGGTAACCATAACGCCAAATCAAAGTATCAGACAGAAACAAGGACACGGTGTACAACATTTAAAGTGGGGATTGTATTACATCTTCACAACTTCATCCATTTATTTCCAGCCATCAAACCCTGCTGCACACACTCATCCCCAAGATACAGAGTATCACAAGAGATTGGTTTGCACATCATTATTGGTCAGAAGGGTCAGAATTTCAATAGATATTTCTTCTGCACGTTTTAGTGTTTGAAGAGTAGGCTATATTTTGACACTCTCTGAAAGTTGCCACCCAGGTAAATAGGGCGGTGAAGAAGGCATATGGCGTACTGGCTTTTATTGGTAGAGGAATTGAGTTCCGGAGTCCTGAGGTCATGTTGCAGTTGTATAAGACTCTGGTGCAGCCGCATCTGGAGTATTGTGTGCAGTTTTGGTCACCATACTATAGGAAGGATGTGGAGGCACTGGAACAGGTGCAGAGGAGGTTTACCAGGATGTTGCCTGGTATGGTAGGAAGATTGTATGAGGAAAGGCTGAGGCACTTGGGGCTGTTTTCATTGGGGAAAAGAAGGTTTAGGGGTGACTTGATAGAGGTGTACAAGATGATTAGGGGTTTAGATAGGGTTGACCGTGAGAACCTTTTTCCACGTATGGAGTCAGCTATTACGGGGGGGCATAGCTTTAAATTAAGGGGTGGTAGGTACAGGACAGATGTTAGGGGTAGGTTCTTTACTCAGCGAGTCGTGAGTTCATGGAATGCCCTGCCAGTAGCAGTGGTGGACTCTCCCTCTTTATGGGCATTTAAACGGGCATTGGATAGGCATATGGAGGATAGTGGGCTAGTGTAGGTTAGGTGGGCTTGGATTGGCGCAACATCGAGGGCCAAAGGGCCTGTACTGCGCTGTATTTTTCTATGTTCTATGTTCTACTGCTGATTCTAATGAACTGCAGTCAAAATGCCAGTCACAATAACATTGTTTTTCAAATCATCTTCACATCAATTTTCACATGGACTCAGCTCTACCTGCGCAGCATCTCTGTCAGAATTCCTGTTCAATTCAAAGCCAATGGATTGAGCCAGGTCTTCCTCCAGTTGAAGACTCCTGTCTCACAATAAGTTCCACCACTCACCCATCTCCCAGTATTCATGGATCTTCATGGGCTACATTCCCTTCAAATCTTCAACACATTCTAATGTTGTGAACTCTTCCAGCCTCTTGCATGGCCCTAATTCCTCCAAAGACCTTACATCTATGCAATCCCCTCTCTTTAATAATAGATATAGCATCAAAAAATGGATTAGACAACTTGGCCTGTCGAGCCTACTCTGCCATTTAGCAGGATCTTTGCTGATTGCATTTGAATTCCATATTCCCACCTACTTACTGATTTCTTCTGCCATAAAGGTGTTTAATCCATTACCCTCTGGGGCAATGAGTTCCAAGGTCTTACAGCCCTCTGAGAAAGAAAAGAAATCCTCATCTCTGTTGTAAAAGGGTTACTCCTAAATCTCTATATGGTTGTTCCTAATTCTGGTCTCATCAACAAAGGAAAATAACTTTCCCACATTCCCATTGTGAAGACCATTCAATACTCTACATTCTTCAGTCAAGGCATCCCTTACTCTAATAAACTCCAGTGCAACTAGCCCAATCTATTCAAGCTGTCCACTGATGTCAGATACCAATCTAGTAAATCCCCTTTCAATCACCTCCAAACGCATTTAAACCTTAAGGAGACCAAAACTACACACAGTATTCAAGATGCAGTCTCACTAATGCCCTATATAAATGAAGAATAATATCCTTGTTTTTATGTTCAATTCCTCGATAAGGATAGCATTATTTTAGCTTGCTTAATTACTTGTTGCATCTTCATGCACTCAAACACTTCGATCTTTGCGTTTGATGCAGTTATTATCTGTTTAAGTAAAACTGTTTTTTTTATAATCTTCCAGTAAAAGCGAACAACCTGTCTTTTTCCCACAGTTTACTCCATCTGCCAGGCTCTTCTTCCCACTCACTCAATCTACCTGTATCCGTCTGCAACCTTCTTCTATCCTCTTCATACTTTCCTAACCATCTTTGGGTCACCTGCAGATTTCACCCCCATGCATTTGCTTCTCCTATACAATAAACTGGAAGAAGTTGAGGCCCTGGCACAGACCCTTGCCAATCAGGCGTTGGACCATTTATGAGATATTGCCTGTTTTCTGTCAGCCAGCCAATCTTCTATTTGAAATAACCTGCTTAGTGATTGATTGGGACATGTCTCCTAAGACCCATGTCAAACTAACGAGTTTATTTTTTTCTGTATCTAGTCCCTTCTTGAACAGAGAAGTAATCTTGCTAATTTTCTGCCTCTCCAGAATCTAGAGACTCAATACAGCACAGTGGCTCAGTGGTTAGCACTGCTGCCTCACAGCACCAGAGACCTGGGTTCAATTCCAACCTCGGGCAACTGTCTATGTGGAGTTTGCACATTCTCCCCGTGTCCGTGTGGTTTTCCTACGGGTGCTCTGGTTTCCTCCAATAATCCAAAGGTTTGCATGTCAGGTGGATTGGCCATGCTAAATTGCCCATAGCATTCAGGAATGTGTAGGAATAGTGCATTGGTCAGGGTTAAATATACAATGGGGGAATTGGTCTGTGTGGGTTATCCTCCGGAGGATCGGTGTGGACTTGCTGGGCCGAAGAGCCTATTTCCACACTGTAGGGATTCTACAAAAAAAATTCTAAAGTTGTTAAACTTTGGTGTTTCTTTTTTTCAATGCCTGTCTCTTTATAAGTTGCACTGGTGAATTCCTTTAGAAGATAGTCTCTTTTGGTGTAAGGGTAGTATCCTCTACCTCTGGCCCAAGGGTTCAAGTCTTAATTGCCCTGGGGATGTGTTATAGAACACAGAACATTCCAGTGCAGTACATGCCCTTCAGCCCTTGATGTTATGCCGACCTGTGAAACCAATTTGAAGCTCATCTGACCAACAATATTCCACTCTCATCCACATGCCTATCCAATGACCATTTAAATGCTCTTAAAGTTGGTGAGTCTACAACTGCTGCAGGAGTGTGTTCCACACCCCTACTACACTCTGAGTAAAGAATCAACCTCTGATATCTGCCTTATATCTGTCAACCCTCAATTTAAAGCTATATCCCCTCATGCTAGCCATCACCAACTGAGGAAAAAGGTGAAGAAGGGCTAATGCCCGAAACGTCGATTCTCCTGTTCCCTAGATGCTGCCTGACCTGCTGCGCTTTTCCAGCAACACATTTCCATCTCTGATCTCCAGCATCTGCAGACCTCACTTTCTTCTCTCACTGTCCACCCTATCTAACCCTCTGATTATCTTATATGCCACAATTAAGTCACCTTTTGACCTTCTTCTCTCTACAGAAAACAGCCTCAAGTCCCTCAGCCTTTCCTCATAACACTATCCCTCCATACTAGGCAACATCCTAGCAAATCTCCTCGGAACCCTTTCGAAAACTTCCACATCCTTCCTATAATGTGGTGACCAGAACTGTACGCAATACTCCAGTGCAGCCTCAGCAAGACCTCATAGTTCCGAAACTCAATCTCTCTACTAATAAAAGCTAGCACACCGTATGACTTCTTAACAACCCTATCAACCTAGGTGGAAACTTTCAGGGATCTAAGTACATAGACACCAAGATCTCTCTGCTCATCTCTACTACCAAGAATCTTACCATTAGCCCAGCACTCTGTATTCCTGTTACTCTTTCCAAAGTGAATCACCTCACACTTTTCCGCATTAAACTCCATTTGCCACCTCTCAGCCCAGCTCTGCAGCTTACCTGTATCCCGTGGTAACCTACAACATCCTTCGGCACTATCCACAACTCTACCGACCTTAGTGTCATCCACAAATTTACTAACCCATCCATCTACGTCTTCATCTAGGTCATTTATAAAAATGACAAACAGCAGTGGACCCAAAACAGATCCTTGTGGTACACCACTAGCATCTGAACTCCAGGATGAATATTTCCTATCAATCACCACCCTCTGTCTTCTTTCAGTTAGCCAATTTCTGATCCAAAATACCATCCCTCCGTATTTTGTGCAATAGCCTACCATGGGGAATCTTATCAAATGCCTTATGAAATCCATATACACCACATCAACTGCTTTACCCTCATCCACCCATTTGGTTACCTTCTCAAAGAGCTCAATGAGGTTTGAAAGGCACGACCTGCCCTTCACAAAATTGTGTTGACTATCCCTAATCAACTTATTCCTTTCTAGATGATTATAAATCCAATCTCTCATAGCCATTTCCAACATTTTACCCACAACTGAAGTCAGGCTCACTGCTCTATAATTACCAGGGTTGTCTCTACTCCCCTTCTTGAACAGGGGGCAATATTTGTTGTCCTCCCATCTTCTGGCACTATTTCTGTAGACAATTATGACATAAAGATCAAAGCCAAAGGCTCTGCAATCTCCTCTCTAGCTTCCTAGAAAATCTGAGAATAAATCCCATCCAGCCCAGGGGACTTAACTATTTTTACACTTTTCAGATATTGCTAACAACGCCTCCTTGTGAGCCTCAATCCCATCTAGTCTAGTAGCCTCTATCTCAGTATTCTCCTTGACAACACTGTCTTTTACTAATCTGAATACTGAGGAAAAATATTCATTTAGTGCTTCCCCTATCTCCTCAGACTTCACACAATTTCCCACTACTATCCTTGATTGGCCCTAATTTTAGTCTAGTCATTCTTTTATTCCTGATATACCTATAGAAAGCTTTAGGATTTTCCTTGATCCTATCTGCCAATGACTTCTCATGTCCCTCCTGGCTCATCTTATCTCTCTCTTTGGGTCTTTCCTGGCTAACGTGTAACTCTCAAGCGTCCGAACTGAGCCATGACATCTCATCCCAACATAAGCCTTATTCTTCCTCTTGACAAGAGATTCAACTTCCTTAGTAAACCACGGCTCCCTTGCTCAACAACTTCCTCCCTGCCTGACAGGTACATACTTATCAAGGTCACGCAGTAGCTGTTCTTTGAATAAGCTCCACATTTCAATCGTGCCCATCCCCTGCAGTTTCCTTCCCCATCCTGTGCATCCTAAATCTTTCCTAATCGCCTTAATTGCCTTTCCCCCAGCTATAACTCTTGCCCTGTGGCATATACCTATCCCATTCCATCACTAAAGTAAACATAACCGAATTGTGGTCACTATCACCAAAGTGCTCACCTACCTCCAAATCTAACACCTGGCCAGGTTCATTACCAGTACCAAATCCAATGTGGCCTCTCCCCTTTTGGCCCGTCTACGGTACTGTGTCAGGAAACCCTCCTGCATACATTGGACAAAAACTGACCCATCTAAAGTACTTGAAGTATAGTATTCCCAGTTAATATTTGGAAAGTTAAAGTCCCCCATAACAACTACCCTGTTACTCTCACTCTTATCCAGAATCATCTTTGCTATCCTTTCCTCTACATCTCTTGTTCGGTGCCTACAGAAAACTCCCAACAGGGCGACCTCTCCTTTCCTGTTTCTAACCTCAGCCCATACTACCTCAGTAGATGAATTGTCAAATGTCCTTTTTGCCCCCGTAATACTGTCCTTGGCTACCAATGCCAACCCCCAACCCGAACAGTGGGTTTAAACTAATTATAATGTGCCTCAGCAGGTTGATTGAAAGAAGGAGCTTGGTTCCTTAAGATGAGAGGCTGTTCTGGCACAGTTATTGTGTTCCTATCTCTGGGCCAAGAGGCCAAGGCTCAAGTCCAACCTCCTCCATAGGTGTGTAACAATAGCTCAGAAGAGGTTTATTAGTAAATCAGAAAGAAGGCTCCTTTGGACATAGGAATCTTTGATCTATCATTAGGTAATCACAGGTATTAAAATTGGGGCAGTGTATCAGTTAGTCAAGGTTAGATCCTATCTGCCACACTAAAGTTACTGGGGAATTTTCAATGAAGCAGTGATAATAATAAGCTACCGACTTGGAACAGCTGTATTTCTGAACTGAGAACTATCTGGATACTTGGCAGAGGATTTCAAACAGGACATCACTCAGGGATACTTCTGAAATGAAATGTGAGCAGCAAAGATATTAATTTGAAGTTTCTCCATTGCTCAGTCTCAAATAACTTGTCAGGTGACACAAACAGTTTAAAATAAAAGGATGAAGGGGCTCATTGCTTACACTGACATCACCTTTGTCAAGAACATATGCTGCAATTTCCCATACTAGCATTGAACCATAGCATTATCTATAAACGTACACAATGACACCTTATAGCAATGTGATGATATACTATAGATTAACAGCATTCAATAGTAACATTATATAATGTTATGATACACGGGTAACTCCCTATAGTAACTCCATTATAAAATGTTATATACAGTCAGCAACTCTGTATCACGACAGGTTATTAAATACAGATGTTGACTTCCTATAGTAACTAAATGGCACAATATTGTTACGTACAGACACTAACTGTTATAATGTTATTGCATATATTGTAGTTAGCAAATACCTTTAGTAATATTATGATAGATTACGGTATACAGATAGTGCCTCCCTACAGTAACATGATCCTATCATGTCATATATAATGTCAGGTAACCACACGCAATTGCTTATGGTAAACAACTTTAAGATAACTAGATAAAGAAACATAGAAAATGTGAGCTAATGCACTTTGCCAGACCTGTTACATGCAAAGATTGTATCTTATAAATGACTGGCTATTCTATCCATAGCCGCAGAAATGTTGAAAGGCTGCAGAGCAAGTTGAGAAAGATGGTGAAAATTGTCTGTGAGTTAATAAACAGAGGAGCACAATGTCACGCCAGCTGTGGGTCAGCTGGTAACATTCTTTTCACTGGGTCAAGAAGGTTTTGGGTTCATGTCCAACTTCACTGCTGTCAGAACAAACTTTCAATGCTGTACTGTCAGAGGCACCGTGTTTAATGTTTGATCATGAACACACACGTAGTGATTCCCAATGGTAAAATCATGCTGAAATATTATGTCAAACTGGGTCTGTAGGATCCTGTAGGAACATCATGCTACAATACTACTGTGTACTAACATTGTGTTATAATAGTCTCATATTCTTAGCCATTGCTTACAGTAACACCAATACACAATGTACGCACACATTTCCTGTGGCACAGTATTGTCCCACACACTGGCCCAATCACTCACTGTGTTAACATCATTATACAGTGACCTGGATCTTTTGATAGAAATAATTATGAGACTACCAGCATTCACACTTAGTAAGGAGTAAATTGTTCAGTGACCTCTGGAATGTACACCTGCAGAGTTAGATGGGTGAATCTGAAAGTAGATGTCTGATTTCTCCACTTTGTCTAAAGGCTTTTCTACAGTGGAGCCTCACTGAGAGACTGACATTCAAATATACAAATGGCAAGACATTCCTGCATTTACCCATTAGTTACTTCCTAAACACATCGGCGTAGTCAGATATAAATTGTTTTAATTCATTTAAAATTTTTGACTATATTAGTAACAGTCAAACAACTTCTCAGGCACTTCTTTTTGCAATTACTTCAGAGATTAATCATTGCTGGAGATACCTTTTCTCAGGAGGTTAAGGAATTATAGGTTGGATTTTCACAGCATTGGGAATTCTAAGTAGATCTTTAAAAACGGGGTGGTTCGAGCCTAGATGTGGGTCTCTTAACCTGATTTCAGCTATATCCAGGTTTTGCCAAGTTGTGATTCACACAAGAGGGAATTCTAAACTCACTGTGGCCAACTTGAACTCAATACTGAGTTCAAACAGACCCAAATTTGGCCTTAACCCTCAATTCTAGGATCATGAATTGATGGAGTAGATGTAAATGAATGAATAAATGATTTATTGTCATATATAGCGAGGCAGATACAGCGAAGAGTGTTCTGTTGCCACAATAGGGCACCATTTTGAAGTACAAAAGGGTGAACAGGAAATACTTAAACAGAATTCATCTTCATCAGCCGGGTTCCCAAACATGGCTCCAGGACAACAGCAAGGTCCCCTCTTTGGGCCTACTGCTGCGAGGGGTCCCTGCTCCTTCATGCCTTGCTACCAATTCCAGGAGTCTACATATCGGGCCTGGGAAGCCAGGAATCCCTGGTCAGGTCATCACCGATGTCGTTTGCAGCCTCCCTGCGATGTCAAGAAGGTGAAAGAAAGAAGAAAAGAAAAAAGGATGAAAAGGGAGAGAGAGAAAAGAAAAGGCCGTGGCTGGCTTTAAGCAGACGGGCCTACCATGCCTGTGCTGCCATCTTGAATAGCTAGGCCCGTGGTCTCCTGCTGTATGCTCCGTACTACAGGGCCCTGTTTTGAGGATGCGGTAAAAGCCTTAAAAGAGAAGGAAACTATAGAAGCAAAAGGAAAAATAAAGAAGATGGAGGTGGGCGAACCTCGGAGCAGGAGCTCAAGCATAGCTTCTCCTTCGCCATCACAAGGAAGTTCTGTACAACTGCCGAGATCTGGAACATTTATAAATGCCCCATTCTTTAAATTTAAGAAGAAAGACTGTCTGCTGGATCAGCAGGTGTAGGTTAAAAAAAAAAACCCACCAGCATCTGATAGAGGTCCCAGCACCTGACAGTTTCACTGAGAATGTTCAGTTTCAGACAAGCTCTTTGTTCACATTTCCCCAAGACTATCATCATGTCATTATGAATGCTTGGCTAAGTTTCAAAAGATACAATTATCTCAGCGATGGATCTAAGTTCATGGATTGACACGACTACAAGAGGCTATTAAAGGAATAGCTGTCTTTGATGTCGGGTCTGAAAGATACTTGTTTTTATGAGAAATTAACCATTTGAGGAGATTGGATAGATTTTGTGAATGGGAGATTTTTTCATTATCAAGTGTGCACAAATGAGAGAAAAATGAGTTTATTTTTCATCCCCGCATTACTCTGGGGGATCTGTACATAGTAGGCAGAAGTGAGGACTGCAGATGCTGGAAACCAGAGTTTAAATTAGAATGGTGCTGGAAAAGCCCAGCAGGTCAGGCAGCATCTGAGGAGCAGGAAAATCGACGTTTCGAGCAAGAGCCCTTCATCAGGAATGTGTACTGGGTAAGTGGTTATGAAAAGACCATGGGATATATAAAGGGCCATAGGAAATGGGAGGGAGTGCTGAGGAGTGGTGAGGGCCTAACAGTTATTAGAACAATTGAAAGGAAATGCCTCAAAACTAGCCTTTTAACTAGGCTGCCTCAGTTGGTGGCTGAAATCTGGCTTTCTCGAGATTCATTACAGTACAGGAGGGAAAAATTCAGCCCAATGTGGTATCTCTGAGCCTATCCAAATAATTCATCAAGCTTTCAATATTCCCCAGCTATGGTCTCAAGTCATGTTTTGAACATAAAAGTTAGAGTCAAAAAGTGTGATGCTGGAAAAGCACAGGAGGTCAGGCAACATCCGAGGAGCAGGAGAGTTGACATTTTGGGTATAAGCCATTCATCTGACACGAAAGTTGGATCTGACCGAATGTAGCTGCATTTTAACATATGCCTCTGTAAAGGTGTGCAAATGATGACCCTCTCCCATTCCCAGCAAAACTGTCAGGTGCTGGGACCTCTGGAGCTCGCTGTCAGTCACTATCTCTGGTGCCACAATATTTTAGATCTTTATCTGTCTCAGGAAGGATTCTTTGAGCTTATTGTTTGAGGGGCCACTCTCCCCTTTGCTTTGCTCCCACACAACTCTGATCCTCATGAGGCAGCAAATTACTGGAAAGAAATGCCAACAGTTGCTGCTCAAAATGCCAATCATCCCAATGGGCAACGTTAAATAATGACAAACCTTGTTCCTTCACCACTGACCATAAAATCAAGGCCACTATTACTAATGGACAAACACAGCAAATCCCCCTTCATAGTATCATTGAGCAATGTTATCCTATACAGACACCGTGAATAATCATAGTAATAACATCTCCATATCTATAAACATAATTCCCTGCTGCAATGGCCACAGCCCAGTGTAGTAATGTAAGATTTACAGTGATTCAAGCACTGTGGAGGTAGACATGTTTTCGTAATGGTCAATGTGAATCTTGCCTCGTATATTGCACCATTAAGGTCTCCATGGAGACAGTGCAGAATATTTTTGAGGAGGTGGTGGGGGTAGGGGTGGGGGCGTGTGAATGTCACAGTACACATAGGAAATAATAGAAAGGATTGAGTTGATTTCCTTCACAGTTCAGGAATTAGGGAGGAAGTACAAGAGCTGGACCTCTGTAATGATTGGAATGAGGTAGGCAGGTGGATCTCAATGAATATGAGTTCCCTGATTAGCTCAAGGTAACAGCCCCAATCGGGGAGCCCTGGCTGACAGATATAAACAGGAGTTTTAGGGATTCTCCTCTCTCTAGGGATTGGCTCTGAGCTAGTCAGTCAGAGTCCACGTACTTGGAGAGATAGCATACCCTTTTGGATAGACTCAGAGATACCTTACTGGGTTGAATAGTCCCTTCCTGTACAGTAATGAGTCTCTAGAAAACCAAACTTTGGCCACCATGCTGAGGCAGTCTGGTTCGAAGGCTAGTTCTGAGGTTCCTCTCCTTTGTTTTAATAATTGTCAGGCCCTCACCACTCCTCAACACCTATTCCATCTCCTATGTAAATGAAGGGTCACTTGGTGATTGGATACAAGTGTCTGTGGAGTTATTTCAACCTCAGTCCTTGGTTCAGTCCCTCACCTATACACTTGTGAGTGAAGGTATCAGATGTGGCTGTAGAAATGGAGAAATAGAAGCATGCTTTCAAGTTAATGGGTTAGAGAAACATTTCTACTGCCTGTTCAAGGCAGATACATAGCACCTTACCTGGGACTGAATTCCTTCGGACGTTGGCGATGGGGTGGGATGGGGGAGGGTAGGTTCACTGAGATTTTTCACTACATCATTAAACCTATTGTGGCTCAGTATTATACTTAATTTTATATGAACACTTTTGCGAATCACCTTCAAAGATTTCTTTACATTAAAGTCACTACACAGATATAAAGTTGGGAGTCGTGCTGGGATAAAGAGTAGTTCAAGAAGAGGGAGGGATCTGACAGGGACTAATGGGAAGCACATTAATATGCCATTGGACTTCAGGCAGATAAATACATGGAATGTGCATCATACAGTTGGTGAGCTGTAGACACAAGTTCCAAATGGAATGATAATATGGTGGCAATGACAAAGATCCAATTCTAAGAAGAGGAGATTTGGGAAGTTAATATTCCCAGCATTAAGATAATCTGGAATAATAAGAAAACAGAAAAAAGGAGATAGTATTCATTTAAGAAATTATAGCACTGGGCAGAGATTATGTTGCTGAGGGGTGAAAAACAGAATATATTAGATTAGAATTAAAGAACAATAGAGTATTAAAGTATGAGTGTATATTACAGGCAGCAAATAGTCACCTGCATCTCACTCAATGTCCCTAAATCATCCAAGCAGTTCTCTGACATTCAGCACTGGATGAGCAGATACACCCTGTAATAGATATTTGGGAGAGGAAACCATTGCCTTCCACACCAGTCACACACACCATTTCTAAATCATTACCCCCTCCATCCCGTTTCTGCGAATTATCTGAGAGTAAACCACTCACTGCTCATGACCTTGGTGTAAAACTAGACTCTGGGATGAGTTCTGACCACACACACTAGCATCAATGAAAAACTATCAATTCCCACCTCTGTATCATCACTCAAATCCACGCCTGCCTCGGTTCAATCAGCTGCAACCCTCATTCAGGCCTTTGTTAACTCTAGACCTCTCTACGTCAATGCATTACTCCTGCACATCTTTGGACTGTGGGAGGAAACTAGTGCACGCGGCAGAAATGGGGAGAATGTGCAAACTCTGCACAGATGTCTGAGACTGGAATCAAAGCTGTGTCCCTGGTGCTGTGAGGCAGCGGTGCTAATGACTGATCTATTGCACTGTCCAAAGGTGTAAGTACCTTTAGTTTATCTCCTCAAACCAATGGCCTTCTGGAAATTTTCGACAAGACCTACGAAAAGTTAGAAAAGAACTGAAGACAAAGCATGGATGAAACTGGGATCCCCTCCAGCTGTGTCTCAGATTTACTGTTAAGAAGGTATCTCAGTGCTCTACGGAAAGAGAGAGAGAGAGAGAGAGAGTGAGAGAGAGAGAGAGAGAGATAAAGAGAGGGGGAGGGAAAGTCAATAACTGATGGCATAAATTTCCAAAGTCCAGTGGAAGATGGCTACCCTGGAGATGTCAAGGGCGTGGAGACTCAGGATGACTAAAGAATCACATGACAATGGAGTTGCCTCGTGGTTTGATCTTCAAAACCTGAATGAAACAAACAGTTCTTTCAAGACTTTCAGAATGAGGTATCCAAATTGATAGTTGAGGGCTTAGGGAAAGCCAATTATCGCAACAACTTGGATCTAACCAAATGCTGCTGGCAGATATTTACCCAAGGATGAACACGCCAATGGGAATTGGAAAGGGTCTTCACAGGAATCATTACAATGTTTGGATTGCTTGCAGCCTCATGGACCCAGTGAAGGTATCACAGAGAATCCCTACAGTGTGGAATCAGGCCATTCAGCCCATCATAAAAAACATGAAGAAACTGTATTAGATCGGAAACGCTCACTCTTTCTCTCCCCACAGATCTGCTCAGTTTCTCCAACACTTTATGTTTTCATTTCTGATTTGCAGCATGTGCAAAATTGCACTGTTACTGATGTAGTAAACTCACACCCAATACACTGTGACCCCTCGATGGTATTACTTATAGTACAGGCTGAAGGCTCATCTGTTGCAGGGAGGGGCTGCATCTGTCAAATTTGGGGCCATGACAAACTTGGAGCTATTACTTTGGATTGTTGCTAGAGATGGGGTGATGAATCCTCAGGAAAACAAAGTCATAACTAATAAACCTGGGCCTCACCCTGGGAGTGAGCCAGGCACTTTTGGATTATTCTCATTACTGATGGTTTATTTCAGATTTTAAGTCATACCTCCTCTTACTAATCCAGTCGTGATACGTCTCACAGTTAGTATGTATTTAAGAGATATGCACCTGATAATCATAGAATCTCTACAGTGTGGAAGCAGGCCATTCAGCCCACCAAATCCATACCGCCTCTGTCAAGAGCATCCCACCCAGACCCATCCCATCCCTGAAATCCTGTATTTCCCATGGCCAATCCACCTAACTGGCACATCTTTGGACTGTGGGCAGAAACCAGAGCACCCGGAAGAAACCCACGCATACACGGGGAGAATGTGCAAACTCTACACAGACAGTCACCCGAGGCTGGAATCAAACCTGGGTCCCTGGTGTAATGAAGCAGCAGTGCTAACCACTGAGCCACCCTTGTGCTATCATCCTTCTGTTGTAGCTTGTGACCTGAGGGGATAAAACAGGGCTTTCCAATGTGGAGCTGAGGAAGCTGAGTGCTGAAATTGAGCTGAAATGTTGGGATTGTGAATTCTCTGGTTGCAATAACTGAGCCACCTCCTGACTTCCTTCTGCCCCCAATGCTCACAGCGGATTCACATCAGTTTTCCAACCTCAAAATAAGGAGATAATGGGATAAAGTTTGGGAAGCACTAGTGTATAGGTTTCATACTCCATTTGAACTGGCCACACACTGATGGAAGCATCTTGTTCTTTGTAATTGAATACTTAATGGCAGCCCAGACATGGTGGTGCTGGGAAATATAACATTTGTACATACTAATGCACTGTAATGAGCATTTATTGGATCTTTCATGTTACCTAAGTCCCAGTTATGAGGGATAACATAAGCATTGCCACAGTTGGTAAATATACCCTGCTGCAGGCAAAACACACACCAAACCAAACCAAAACAGAGGAACCAACTGGTTCTAGTGAAGCTCTGAGCCAGAGGCTGTTTCCTGGGCGGTGAGCCATGTGTTCTGTAATAATCTCCTGCTCACAGTCACAGACTTCCCACAAACATTTGTATTTAAAGCAAAGCCTCAAGAGAGACTCTGTCAATGGAATAGTGGAGGAACAGACAGGAACAGAGTGATTTCTCTTTGGGCAGTCACTGTTGTTTCGGGGGCAGCTGTGAGATATGGTCCATCCATTTCATGGGCACAGAAACCCCAAGGTGCTGCTCACTGAAGTGCCAACTGTCCTGGTGACATGCTATGTGCCCCTCAAATTGAAGGGGGCCTAGGGAAGGGAAAGATGCCGTATTGTCTGGTAATCTTGTCAGCACAGCTTTATTATTTATGAGATGGAGCACTGC
Source organism: Chiloscyllium plagiosum (assembly GCF_004010195.1). Taxonomy (NCBI): domain Eukaryota; kingdom Metazoa; phylum Chordata; class Chondrichthyes; order Orectolobiformes; family Hemiscylliidae; genus Chiloscyllium; species Chiloscyllium plagiosum. The sequence goes on from NC_057757.1 coordinate 9,588,477, forward strand.
AGGGTAGAGGCACAATGATATGAGGCTCAATGGAACTATAGTGTCGTGCTCAAAAGAGGATGTGTAACAGGGTGATTGAGAGTCAGTCTGGTCACTGCAGGCTGATCAGGCCCATGTTAAGTAACAATACATGGCCTTTTTAAATAATAACATATTTAGATCGTGAAAAGTAAACTTTTCCTTGAAAGCTAAACGTAAAGCAAGTTTCAATGGAGAGAAGAAAGGGCTATGAGGCTTGCTGAGTCTCATTCTCATAGTGAGCTGTTTCAAAGTAGGATTGTTCAAGGGTTGTTTCTAGGGCAAAGGAGCCTCAGACATGCAAGGATCTTCTACAGAGTCAATCCTGTACTAATACGACTAGACAATGATATCTCCTACATTCATACTCTCACACAAACACAAGCACACATATACACACTCTCATACACAGGCACACACTCACATGTTCAAACACATAACACACGCACACTCTCATGGCACTCACATACATTTCCCACACCACCCTCTTACACATATACACAAATACACATACACACTATGATACACATACTCACACACTCACTCTCTTTCTCTCTCTCACACACACACAAAGATACACATATTCACACTTGTATATACACACACACTAAGATACACATACTCACTCTCATAAACCACACACACACACACACACACACACACACACACACACATTGAAATACCCCAGAGTGGAGACTGAGTGCCCTTGTCAGTTTTGAATATGCCAGATCAGAGCCCATTTTCCTAAGATACAGGCCACACTATAGAGAACAACAATGGCCTGTATTTATGTCTCAAATATTTAGACAAGTTCTTCCTGGTTTACATCTGATTTACCATTTTATACCTGATCGTAAATACTGTCAACCAGTGTTGTTGGAATAAAAGGGAGGGATTCCAGATGAAAGGCTTATCCCCGAAACGGCGACTCTCTTGCTCCTTGGATGCTGCCTGACCTGCTGTGTTTTTCCAGCACTACACTTTTCGACTCTGATCTTCAGCATCTGCAGTCCTCACTTCCTCACGTTCTCCCTGTGTCTGTGTGAGTTTCCCCCGGGTGTTCCAGTTTCCTCTCACAGTCCAAAGATGTGCAAGTTAGGTGGACTGGCCATGTTAAATTACCCATTGTATCCAGGGATGTGCAGGCTCGGTGGGTTAGCCAAGGAAAATGTGAGGTTATGGGGTTCTGTAGGACTGTGGGTCTGGGTTGGATGCACTTTGGAGGGATGATGTGGGCTTAATGGGCCAAATGGCCTGCTGCCACACTGCAGGGATTCTATAATAAGGGAGTTGGGATAGGAGGAGACAAGAAAAGGAGAATGAACAAAATGTTAGATTTACGCAACACCTTTCACTTCTTCAGAAAGTGCAGCCAAAATGCTTTACAGTGAATTATTGCAGAAGTGAAGTCACTCTTTGTGGACAGGCATGACATGTAACTGGCACACAGCAAGATCCCACAAATGAGGTAAATGCATTTGATGCCATAGGTTACATATCGACTGGGTAATCCACTTTGAAGAGTGTCATAAATCTTTAACACAGCCAGGTACAGGCTCTTTATGGGGGCTAGAACTCCGAAAACCCAGATTCAAGGGCAATTGTTGGAATTTAAATTAATAATTCTGGAACTGAAGCTGGTTCTTTTGTGATGGGTGATCTTGACAATTATCCAAGAGCTGTTTAAAAACCAATCTGATTTGCTGATTCTCTTTAGGGAAGGAAATCTGCTGTTGTCACTTGTTCAGGTCAATATGTGACTCCAGACTAAAGCCAGTATGATTGGCTCTTGACTGTCCTCTGAGGTTACTAAGCAAGCAGCTCAATCCAATTTGGGATTGGGCAAAAAATCTGGCCTTGCTACATTTCATGAAGATATTTATATGTGAAAATGGCACGTCTGACAATACAGATCTTCATTTCAGTATGAACTTAGGATCCTCCAGATTTAAGGAGCTGGAACTGATCAGTTGACCCAACTAATTTAGACTCCACACAAACCTCCTCGTCAAGTAATGACCTGCTCCTTGCCTGCATTTCAGCATTCCCATTCTGAACTGAGCTATTAATCTGTTCAAAGTTATGGTGTCATAGAGATTTTATGTTTAGTTTAACGATGGAAAGGGATAGGTACATGCCACAGGTCAAGAGTTATCAATGGGGCAAAGGCAATTATAATGCAATTAGACAGGAATTAGGATGAATAGAATGGGGTAGCAAAATTCAGGGGATGCCGACAATGGAAATGTGGAGCTGGTTTAAGGAACAAATATTGCATGTCCGTGATAGGTGTGTCCTGTCAGGCAGGGAGGGAGTGATAAGGTAAGGGAACCGTGGTATACAACAGAAATTGCATCTCTTGTTATGAAGAAGAAGGAGGCTTATACGTTGATGAGGCAAGATGGTTCAGATGAGGCGATGGAGAGTTACAGATCAGCTCAGAAGGATTTAAAGAGAGAGTTAAGGAGAGCAAAGAGAGGACACGAGCAGTCTTTAGCAAATAGAATAAAGGAGAACCTTAAAGCTTTCTATAGGTCTGTGAGGAATAAAAGGGTGACTAGGGTAGGAATAGGGCCAGTCAAAGACAGAAGTGGGAAGTTGAGTGTGGACCCTGTAGAGATCGGAGAGGTGCTAAATGAACATTTCTCAACGGTGTTCACTCAGGAAAAGGAGGGTATTGTAGAGGAGAAGAATGAGGTACGAGATATTAGACTAGAAAGGATCGAGGTTAGTTACAAACAGGTGTTATCAATTCTAGAAGGAGTGAAAGTAGACAAGTCCCCTGGGCCAGATGGGATTTATCCGAGGATTTCTTCTCTGAAGAAGACATACGGTGTGTTAGGTTTCATTGGCAGAGGGATTGAGTTCCGGAGCCACAATATCATGCTGCAACTATACAAAATGCTGGTGAAGCCATACTTGAAATATTGTGTACAGTTCTGGTCCCCATATTTCGGGAAGGATGTGGAAGCATTGGAAAAGGTGCAGAGGAGATTTACCACGATGTTGCCTGGTCTGGAGGGAGGGTCATATGAGGAAAGGCTGAGAGACTTGAACCTGTTCTTGTTGGCAAGAAGAAGGCTAAGATGGGATTTGATAGAGACATACAAGATTAGATTAGATTCCTTACAGTATGGAAACAGGCCCTTCGGCCCAACTAGCCCATACCAACCCTCCAAAGAGTAACCCACCCAGACCATTCCCCATATTTACCTCTGACTAATGCAGCTAACTATATGGACAATTTAGCATGGCCAATTCACCTAACCTGCACATCTTTGGACTGTGGGAGGAAACTGGGCCACCCAGAGGAAACCCACACAGACACAGGGAGAATGTGCAAACTCCACACAGATAGACACCCAAGGCTGGAATCGAACCCAGGTCCCTGGCGCTGTGAGGCAACAGTGCTAACCACTGAGCCACCATGCCACCCTTGATCAGAGGCTCAGATAGGGTAGACAGTGAAAGTCTTTTTCCTAGGACGATGACGTCAGCTTGTACGAGGGGACATTAGTACAAATTGAGGGGTGATAGATTTAAGACAGATGTCAGAGGCAGGTTCTTTACGCAGAGATTGGTAAGGGTGTGGAATGCCCTACCTGCTAATGTAATCAACTCAGCTACATTAGGGAGATTTAAACAATCCTTAGATAAGCACATGGATGATTTTGGGATAGTGTAGGGGGACGAGCTGAAAATAGTTCACAGGTCGGCACAAAATCGAAGGCTGAAAGGCCTGTTCTGCGCTGTATTGTTCTATGTTCTATGTACAGCACAGAAACAGACGCTTTGATCCTACCCTTCCATGCTGACCAGGTAACCCAAACTAATCTAGTCCCATTTGACAGCATTTGGTTCACAAACCCTTCCAATTCACACTCCCATCCAGGTGCCTTTTAAATGCTGTAATTGTACCAGCCTCCACCACTTCCTCTGGCAGCTCATTCCATTCACGCATTACCCTCTGTGTGAAAACATTGCCCCTCAGGTTTCTTTTAATTCTTGCCCCTCTCACCTTAAATCTATGTCCTCTAGTTTTGGATTTCCCTACTCTGGGAAAACTACCTTTGTTATTCTCCTTATCCATGTGCCTCATGATTTTATAAACCTCGATAAGGTCATTCCTCAGCCTCTGACGCTCCGGGGATAATAACACCAGCCTATTCAGCTTGTCTCTATAGCTCAAATCCTCCAGCCCAGGCAGCATCCACATAAATCTTTCCTGAATCTTTTCAAATTTAACAACAGCCTTCCTAAAGCACCAGAATTGTACGCAGGAATCTAAATGAGCTAAAACGAGTTTAAATACAATTATTTATGTCCATTCAGAGAAGTTCTGACTTGGGAGAAGGCAACCTTTCAGTGGCAGTGAAGGAGCAGTCTTTGCACACAAAACACACCAAAGCTGTCTTATTGCAGTGGAAGTGAAATCACCTGATCCGGTGCCAAGGGGCGGTGATGTACTGAGGAGACTAGGATCTGCAACTTTCCTGCATATTCCCATGGGGTCATGTCTCAGCTGGAATGAAATGAAACACCTGCCAATGAGCAAATAGTTGGCAGTCACAAGAGAAAGTTCAGAACCTGGAATATCTGCCTCTCAATCCTTTAATTGCTTTTGGCCGCCTGTTTTAATTTAAAAGAATCTTAAAGGGACAGCTCTCTCTCTCTCTCTCTCTCTCATTGAAGACAGCCAAAAAACCAAAAGCTTTTGCATTCATTTAGCACCTTTGGCAAAGTCAGGACTCTCTGAAGTACTTTATAGTCAATTAAGTAAACTGTAGCAAAAACAGAAATTGCTGGAGAAACTCAGCAGGTCTGGCAGCATTTGTGGAGGGAAAGTGGAGTTTTTGTGTCGGGTCCAGTGACTCTTCTTCAGAAATAAACTGCAGTATTGTATAAAAGCAATGTAATAATCCATTCTCAGGTGTTAGCTTCCAGATGATCACCCTCCATGGTTTCTTTTCCTGCCCCAACCTTGTAATCTCTGGAATCTATTCTCTCAGGGATCTATCCTTGGCCCTCTTCTACATCTCATCTCATAAAATCTCAGCAAAACAATTGAAGAATAAAGGTAAGCCATTCAGGACTGAGATGAGGAAGAATTTCTTCTCTCAGAGAGTTATAAACTTGTGGAACTCTCTACCTCAGGAAGCTGTTGGGGCCAGTTTGTTAGATATGTTCAAGAGGGAGCTGGACTTGACCTTTGCAGCTAAAGGAATCAAAAGGTATGAAGAGGAAGTGGGAATGGGATACTGAAATTGGATGATCAACTATGATCATATTGCATGATGGTGAAGGCTGGAAGGGCTGAATGCCCTACTCCTGGACCTATTTTCTATGTTTCTATGTAACACAACGCAAGGGTCTGCATGCACTCTGATGACATAGCACCACCTCACCAGTTCAATCAACTCAATCCAACTGTTGCCTATGGTTTTACACCTTGTGTTTCTAACCTCTACAACTGGGCAAGTACAAATCTCCTCCGGTTAATGGTTGAGAAGACCACCATCTTTGGTTGCCATTCCAAAATAGTCATTCATCTCCTTCACAGACCATTCACAATAAGTTGTCCGATTTGACACTGAATAAGTACTTCCAACTCCTCTTCTTTCCAGCACCAAGGATTCAGTCTTCCAACTGTATAACATTGTTTAACTCCACCTCCATTGTAACTTTTATACAATTACTCAAATGTTTCCAATGTGTGAAACCAGAGGCAACAGAAGTTGATTGAGGTGGCACTATGGCATCAGAGTCGATGTAGACCCTTATGTGTATTACTCGGTGATGTTGCTGAGAGAGATCTTGTGAAATGAAATGTTCCCAGGTTAGTCTCTTACATACTGCTCTTTGTAGATTTGAACTCAAGCAAATCTTCCCTGATTGTAAATTCAATTGCGCCAACTCCTGTTCACCTATTACTCCTATACTCTGGCTCCTGGCCTGGCGACACTTCCGGTTTGAAATTTTTATCCTTGTTTTCCATTTTCTTCATGGTGTCAGCCCTCCCTATCACTGTCATCTCCTCCAGTCCCTCAAACTGCTGCATGTGCTAGCTATGAAGATAGCTTGGTGCAGTTGGGACTGTTTTCTTTAGAGTCAGGGCAGCTCAGAGGCAATTTCACAAAACTTTTCAGAATCGTGAGGAGTCTGCACTGCGTAAATAGAGAGAAACTCAGGAAGAACAATGCATAAATATCAGGTAATTTACAAAATCAAATACAAGGTGACAGAATACTTTTTTCACTCAGCAAGTATTTAAGGTATGAAATGCACTGTCTGGAAATGTACCATAGACAGGTTCAATGGAGGCATTGGATTCAATGGAAATAATGAGCTGGGCAATGGAGAAAAGGCAGGAGCATGGCACTGAGTCTTAACATTCATTCAGAAAGCTGGTGCAGTCATGATGGGATGAATGGCCTCCTTTTTCACTGTCACAACACTGCAGTCCGTGATGTCCATTTTGCATTGCTTCAGCACTGGTGACTGCGCCTTCAGTTACCTTGGTGATAGGGTTGGGAATCACCTGCACAAATACCCGATCATTCATCAAGCTGTTGGTATTCTGCAATATTCTAGATGTGGTTTGGAGTCAGGATGTTTTGGATAGGGGTGGCAGTGGATCAGTGGTTAAGCACTGTTCCCTGAAGATTACGTTGCCCTTTTAACTGCACTGACAGGGGAAACCATTTAACTCCAAGCTGACTCAGCAAAGATTTAGTTAACCCACTTGGCAAAATTCAGACAATAGGATAAAATCAGAGAGGTCTTGTAATATAGAGAGAGCATCTTTGCGTGATGGCAGGATATGGATTTGAATCTTCCTATCCCCAGACAGTAACTCAGTGTGGGAGTACTGGGCCCATCAGCTTGCAACCATTCTCCATCTGGAATTACTACCCAGACTATCCCATTCACCCTCCTACTTCCCACTTCCACAGGCTATATTTCCCCAAAACTGGCAATTACTCCAATATGTTAAATAACTCAGTCAATTCTTGGAAGTAAGGGATACTTCCTTGAATGCAGTGAATTGAATACAAAGGCTGAGTCATTCTGGACACTACCTCAACCTTGAACATCTTGTTTCATTTTCCACTAATTAAACGCATTCCAGCTATTGCATGGATCTGTGTTTTGAGGAGCAGCAGTTACAAGATGAATGAACAAGCAGTGTAAAATAAATCTTGCTTTGTGATGGTTACACCCACTGGAGAGAGACGGGTCGAATTTGAAGGTTAAGGGTCAAAGGGGCTGATTCTTGACCCCTGACAGGGGCATGGCTGGTGGGTACTCCAGTTTCAAAGCATCTCGATTCAACAACAACTTGGTGTTTATCTAGCACCATTAATGTAATGAATGTATCCCACCAGGCTTTGCAGGAATGTTATCAGACAAAATCTGACAACAGGAGATTTTAGGATTGGTGGCGGAAAGCCTGAAGAAATGCAGCTTTTAAAGCAGTGATTTTTAATGAGATAGAGAGAGATAGGGAGGGAATCCGAGGCTTTGAGGTTTAAGCAGCTGAAGGCACTGCAGTCAATGGTGGAATAAAGGTAACTGAGGATTTTCAAGGGGCCAGAATTAGATCAATGCAAAGATCTGGGAGGAATGCAGCACGAGAGGAGTGCATGGAGACAGGGAGTGGAGTCAATTAAGGAATTTTCACGTAAGAATAAGAGTTAGTTATGCATAAGGGTAGTAGGTGAATGGGATTTAGTGTAGGTTTGGATATTGAGTGTAGAGCTTTAGATGTGCTTCCTTTATGGAGAAAAACAGTCGTGGTCACCTGAGAGGACTAGAAGGCAGCACTTAAGAGAGAGAGAAAAAAAGACCTTGGGTTTATATAAAACTTTTGGGAGATCACAGTAAATTAAGTTGTTTTAAAATCTAGGCCAGGAATTTCTGACATATAAATAAGTGGAGTGGGCAATGTAACATTGGGATGTGGAAGTCAGACTTGGACATTCCCCTCCCAGGATCTTAATTGCAATGGTGTCAGGAAGGGGATTATCTCTCGAATATCAACCAACTTTCCCATTCTTCCACCCATTCCAAACCCAATCCCCACTGTTACTTTCCTTGTCATTCCTCTGGAGGGGATGATTTTGTCCACAGACTCTGTTGTTTAGGATAAATGCAGCAGTCAGTTTATGCACAGAAAGACACAACAAACAGCAATATGATACAAGCCGATATCCTGTATTAATGATGCTGGTTGAGTAATAAACTTGTCTAGAATGCCAGACCATTTTGGGATCATTCTGACTGCAAGAGAGGGCCATGATTTAGTGAGCTATCTGAAAATCATTACTTTTGATCGTGCAGCCGTTCCTTAGCACTGCACTGAGCTATAATCCAGATCCTGTGCACCAGTCTTAGAAACGGCCCTGCCCAATGAGCTATGGCTGACTTCAGGTGGAAGAATGGTTGGGAACACTGTTAATAAGTTGGACAAGCTGGAGGGGGTACAGAGGAGGTTCACCAGGATGTTACCTGGAATAGAGAAATTGTGCAATAAGGCGAGACTAGATTGTTTTCTCTAGAACAGAGATGACTGAGGGGGAACACGATTGAGATATAAAAATTTATGACAGGTATGGACAGGGGATAGAGAGCAGCTGCTCACCTTGGTTGCGGGGTCAATCACAGGAGGACATAATTTTAGGGTAAGGGGCAGGAGGTTCAGAAGGAATTTGGGAAAAAAAACTTTATCACTCAGTGAGTGGTGGGAATCTGGGAAGGTAGTGGAGGCTGGAAACTTTACAATCCTTAAAATATATTTGGATGAGTACTTTGAATATTGTAACATTCAGAGATCTGGGACAAGAGCAGTGAATTGGGATTAGCGCACTTTTAGAGGTAGTTATGTCAAGTTCTGAGTGACCTGCAGTCTGTATATTTCTCTAGGCCTACTCCGATAGAATTCCCACTATCCTTCCTCTTGCTCACAATGTCCAGAGGGAACTTATTTTTTAATTCCTTCATGGAATATGGGCACGTTGGCACACCCAATAATTGTTGCCCATGCCTAAGTTCGCTGGAACTAAGTGGCTTGCTTGGACCATTTTCAGAGGGCAGTTCAGAGTGAACCACTTTGCTGTAGGTCTGGAGTCACATGTGACCAGACCAGGTAGGGGTGGCAGATTTCTTTCTCTAATGCACATTGGTGAACTAGATGGGCTCTTATACCAATCAATAGTTATTTCACGATCACCATTACTGATAGTAACTTTCAAATTCCTGATTAAATTAATGGAATTTAAATTCCAAGTGGTGGGATTGGAACCATGTCCTCAGAGCTTTAGCCTGTACCTCTGGACTATGAGTACAGTGACACTTTCACTTCATCACCACTGCTCTCCTCCCTGCAGTTTGCCAACACAATTCCCACTTGTGAAGCTGTGATAGCTCAGGCTGAGGGGGCTAAGGAAGGAGACTAAATTCTCTGGATGAAGTAATGAAATCCGTGCCCTTACTAACCTTACTCAAAGGCAAAAGTGAGGACTGCAGACGTTGGAAATCAGAGTCTAGAATAGAGTGGTGCTGGGACAGCACAGCGGGTCAGGCAGCATTCGAGGCGACCTTCTTCCCAGCCCCACCCACCCTCCCATTTATCTCGCCACCCCGGAGGCTCCCTGCCTTCATTCCTGATGAAGGGCTTTTGCCCAAAACGTCGATTTTCCTGCTCCTCGGATGCTGCCTGACCTGTTGTGCTTTCCCAGCACCACTCTAATCCTGACCTACACAACGGACATTTCCTCACATTCCAGTGAGTTTTTTTTCTCTCTGTTTCCTGCTGTGTTTTTAGTCTGCTCAGGCTGAGGTTTCATTTCTTTCCTTCATTACACTTGAAGGAGACAGATACACATTAGAATGATCACATACTCCTGAATACTGTACTGCACAGTGGGATGAGAATTTCCCAATTATCCCTCCTTACCCATAACCTGCTGAGAAAGGGCTTAGACTGGAAGAAACTGTTCCTCACTCAAGCTGAGAATAATCAGCAAATTCGAGCACCTTCTCACACAAACTGGCAGAAATCCAAAAGTTTCTGGGGCAATTATAAATTTCAATCTTGAGATATGATCAATCAATTTTTGCCTTTTGCTTGGTGATGGAATCAATAGAAACAAGCAAATATGTTAAAGAGAAATGAGCTCCAGCATGAATAAGATTGAAATCAGTGTTGGGACTGAGCTGCTGACTGTGATGAATTAATTCCTGGAGGGTTCATCATGTGATATTTCCCATGTTCTACAGTCAGCCAATCTACCATCCTCGTGATACACTGGGCCTTCTCATGCTAATTTGAAAACATTGCTCAAACCTTTTGAGCATAAGAGATGGGGCATTATGTTGAGGTTGTACAGGATATTGGTGAGATCTCTTCTGTGTGCAGTTCCAGTCACCCCATTATATGAAAGATATTATTAACCTTGGAAGGTTCAGAAAAAAAATTACCAGGATGTTACCGGGAATGGAGGATTTTAGATATAAAATTAGACTGGAAAGATTGGGACTTTTTTCACAGGAGTGTAGGAGGTTAACGGGTAACTTTATTGAGGTTTATAAAATCATGAGGGGCATTGATAAGGTGCATGACAAGGGTCTTTTCCATACAGTGTTCAGAAACAAGGAGCGTATTTTAAAGGCGAGAGGAGAAAGATTTGAAAAGGACCTTAGGGGCAATTTATTTTACACAGAAATAGGTTGACATGTGGAATGAATTCCAAGAGAAAGTGGCGGATGTGGGCACAATTAGAATGGTTAAAAATTATTTGGTTAAGTTACACAGTCATAGAGTCATAGAGATGTACAGCACAGAAACAGACCAACTTGTCCATGACGACCAGCTATCCCAAACTAATCTAGTCCCATTTGTCAGCACCCAGCCCATCTTTCCTATTCATATACAGTACCCATCCAGATGCCTCTTAAATGTTGTAATTCTACCAGCCTCCACCACTTCCCCAGGCAGCTCATTCCACACACATACCACCCTCTGCATGAAAATGTTCCCCTTTAGGTCTCTTTTATATCTTTCCCCTCTCACCCTAAACCTATGCCTCAAGTTTTAGGCTCCCCACCCCAGAGAAAAGACTTTGTCTATTTATCCTATCCATGCCCCTTATGATTTTCTAAACCTCTATAAGGTCACGCCTCAACAGCCCCAGCCTGTTCAGCCTCTCCCTATAGTTCAAATCCTCCAATCCTCGCAGCTTCCTTGCAAATCTTTTCTGAGCCCTTTCAAGTTTCACAACATCCTTCCAAAAGGAAGGAGATCAGAATTCCAAAAGTAGCCTAACCAATGTCCTGTACAGCCACAACATGACCTCCCAACTCCTGTACTCAATACTCTGACCAATAAAGGAAAGCATACCAAACACCTTCTTCACTATCCTATCTACTTGAGATTCCACTTTCAAGGAACTATGAATCTCTGCTCCAAGGTCTCTTTGTTCAGCAACCCTCCCTTGGACCTTACTATTAAGTGTATAAGTTCTGCTAAGATTTGCTTTCCCAAAATACAGCACCTCACATTTATCGAAATCAAACTCCATCTGCCATTCCTCAGCCCATTGGCCCATCTGATCAAGATCCTGTTGTAATCTGTGCTAACCTTCTTCGCTGTCCACTACACCTCCAATTTTGTTGTCATCTGCAAACTTATTAACTATACCTCTTATGCTCACATCCAAATCATTTATATAAATTATGTAAAGTAGTGGACCCAGCACTGATCCTTGTGGCACTCCCCTGGTCACAGGCCACCAGTCTGAAAAACAACCCTGCACCACCACCATCCTCTGTCTTCTACCTTTGAGCTGGTTCTGTATCCAAATGGCTGGTTGTCTCTGTATTCCATGAGATCTAGCATTGCTAACCAGTCTCCCATGGGGAGCCTTTTCGAACGCCTTCCTGAAGTCCATATAGATCACATCTACTGCTCTGCCCTCATTAATTCTCTTTGTTACTTTTTCAAAAAACTCAATCAAGTTTGTGAGACATGATTTTCCATGCACAAAGTCATGCCAAGTATCCCTACTCAGTTACTGTCTTTCCAAATACATGTAAATCCTATCCCTCAGGATTTGCTCCAACAACTTGTCCACCACCAACGTCAGGCTCACCGGTCTATAGTTCCCTGGCTTGTTCTTACCACCCTTCTTAAACAGTGGCTCCACATTAGCCAGCCTCCAGTCTTCCGGCACCTCACCTCTGATTATCGATGATACAATACCTCAGCAGGGAGCCGCAATCACTTCTCTAGCTTCCCACAGAGTTGTTGGGTACACCTGATCAGGTCCTCCATATTTCAGAGTACACTCTGCATCATAGCAAAGACCTTTCACTGTCCTCCCCCCAGCCCTCTCCAAGCCTGTCCCGGGGAGGGGTTACCAATGCTCCAGGATTGGTCTGGAGCCAATAGGAAAAATTTAGAGGGATATGGACCAAGCACAGGCAGGTAGGAGTAGTTAATTTGAGATTATGGTCAGTGTGGTCTGGTTGGATTGAACGGTCTATTTCCATGCTGTATCACTCAATGACTATATGATATTTGACTGTCAACCAAATCACTTGCTTCTCCTTTTTAAATGTTTTTACATCTGGCGATTAGAAACTTTCAAATAAAATGGCAAATAAAATCCCATTCTTTAAAATATTCCTGTGATCTTTCTGCAAGATCATACTCAGCAGGTATTTGGGGATTAATCTTCAATTCCCGGAGAGTCCAGGCCAATCCTGAATCACTGGCAATCCCTCCCCTTGGACAGGCTTGGAGAGGGCTGAGGGTGAATGGTCTTTGCTATGAAGTAAAGATATTTTGAACAGCGTACTTTGAAAATGGGGTGGATATTCCAGGCTATAAATCTAAAATAGTTATTCATAAATCCAATTATTCTTTCTACTACTTTTTATCGCTTGTTAGGGGTAGGAATGATTCATTGTAAGGTTTGCCTCAAATCAGGCTTTAGCCACAACGGAAATAGGGTTTTAAACACTTCAACCTTTTAATAAACCTCCTTCCCACAGAACGTGCTTACAGTGTGGCACACACTGTGCTGAGGCAGTTACATGGTAAGTTAGATGAGCAATGAGGAAGAAGGGAATAGAAGACTTTCTTAATCATGTTGTATGATAGAGGACTGGGAAGTGTGCAGAGATGCAGGAGCGGTTTCATGTAGACCATAAACACTGAAGGGCCCAGGTCTGGGTACCAGGATCAGATTGTTCCAAAATCCTGGAACTCCCTCCCCACCAATAGCATTATGGCTCTTGCTGTGGCACATGGACTGCAGCGGTTCAAGAAGGCAGCTCACCACCACCTTCTCAAGGGGCGGGAAATAAGTAGGAGAAAGTGAGGACTGCAGATGCTGGAGAGTCAGAATCAAAAAGTGTGGCGCTGGAAAACCACAGCAGGTCAGGCAGCATCCAAGGAGCAGGAGATTCGATGTTTCAGGCATAAGCCCTTCATCAAGAATGCTTATGTCGACTCTCCTGCTCCTTGGATGCTGCCTGATCTGCTGTGCTTTTCCAGTGCCATACTTTTCAACACACAGACAATAAGTAGCCCAGTGATGCTTCCATTCCATGAGTGAATCACAACAAAGAGGTGGCTAGCCCCAAGCTGGGAAATTCCACAAGCTACTAATCCCAATGCACACATTGGAGCCCTCTTTGTGGTGAATACCCGCAGACTGGATTACTTTGCTAGAGACTATTTCTTGCTTTCCACAGAGTTTGTATCTCCACTCTAGCCAAGGGCTGGGCTGGCTGACTTTCCGTTATGTACATAAACAGTCTGTTCAGAAACGTTATGCCATACCTCAGGAAGCAGGTAGGTTTTGAACCAGTGCATCATAACAACCATCATTAACTAATCAAGTAAGGTTTGTCTGTGAGGTTACTGACTGTATGGAGTTTGCACATTTTCCCCGTGTTTTTCTCCAGGTGCTCTGGTTTCCTCCCACAATCCAAGGATGTGCAGGTTAGGTGAATTGGCCATGCTAAATTGCCCGTAGTGTTCAGGGATATGTATGTTAGATGCATCAGTCAGGGGAAATGTACAGTAATAGATGTAGAGGAATTGGTCTGGGTGGGATACTCTTCTGAGATTCAGTGTGGACTTGTTGGGCCAAATTGTAGGAATTCTAATTCTAATTCTAATATCTTTAAATACATCCATTAACAAAATCCCTTTTAGATGCTGACAGAGGCTCACTGACTCCAGAATCAAAACAACAGTGACTACACTTCAAAAGTAATTCACCAGCTATAGTGTGCTTTGGGACATTGTGAGGCTGCAAGAAGTGTTGTACAAACACAAGACTTTCTTTGTTTCTTCAGCCAAGTTATCAAAACAGTGGGTCATTCTGAAGTAAAACCAAAACAGACACCAGGTCAGTCAGAGTCCACAGAGGGAAGACTTTTTTCAAAGTCTCACTTGTTCCAAACATTGGCTTGTACTGAGAACAAACAGTTTTTTTCTCAACAGATCCTGGCTGACCTATACTTTGTTCTTATGTGTTATTTTAAAAAAAACTGCAATTAGATCAACAGCGATGACAGACATCCCAGACCTCCCAATAATAGGGTAGGGATTCCAATATAGACACACTGACTGACTTTAAATAAACAATGTTGAATAATTTAATAGTTTGAGTGGTGAACACTATTCAGTTCCTGACTAAGTTAAATATTTCTTTCTCATGTAGAGTCTATGGGCCTCAACCTTAATTTGAGAAATGTTGCTTTTTTCCAGTACAATTGATGGGAACTCATAATATTGACCTGGGGAGAGGGTCTATTGAACAGGCAGGGTCTGATCCAGACAGATTGAATCTTGAATATTAAAACAGCCCAGAGACTTAAGAGTGGGTAGTTTTCGTGTGGTTTGCTTTGTGTTTAAAATTTCTCACTCTTTCATTCGATACAACTAAATGAGTGAAAATGCTGCCGCACTGTTTCACCCAAAGTGGGGGGGGGTTGTCCCTCAGTATACATCAAAGAAATGAAACCTTTTTAGTCAGAAAATAAGATTTCCTGTTTCCTGCAGTAAGAAAACTAGAATGTGGATTAGATTGTGCAGGAATCAACAGGAGACATTCTGAGGGACCAAGCGGCTGCTGTTGTTTTGATTTCCTTCACGTTGTGGGCCGCAGCTGACTGTCATTAAAGCTAGCTCAATGCTTCCTATCTTGAGTCATGCTCAGATCAGGCCTCGTAAAAATGTCCCATTAGCAGCATTTCCACCACATACCAATCAATCATCCTTCATTACTGCCAGCACTTTGAAAATAAACTGCGATATATTCTTTCTGAAGGCAAACAAATGTGACAATCAGTCACGCCCCATTCTGGAATACAAGTTTCACAATCACAATGGCATAACCACCCTCAATGTCAACATCTTGGGGGTTACTATTGACAACTAACTGATTTGGACTAGATACATATAAACACAGTGGCTACAACAGCAGTTAAGGCTAGGAATACTGCAGGGAGTAACTCACCTCCTGACTCCCCAAAGCCTATCCAACATCCACATGGCACAAGTCAGGAGTGTAATAAAATACTCCCCAGTTGCCTGATGGCTGTAGCTCCAACAACACTCAAGAGGTTTGACACCATCCAGGACAAAACAGCATCAATCCACAAATATTGACTCCCACTACCACTGACACACAGTAGAAGCAATGTTTAGATGCATTGCAGAAATTCGCTAAGGGTCCTTAGACAGCACCTTTCAAACTGTGACCACTTTCATCTAGAAGGACAAGGGCAGCAGATAGAGAACACTATCGTATGCACGTTCCCCTTCAATCCATTCACCATCCTGCTCTGGAACTGTATTATCATTCCTTCCCCATCACTGGGTTAAAAATCATGGAACTCTTTTCCATACAGGGCTGTGGGTGACCCTACACTATATGGACTGCAGCTATTCAAGAAGGCAGCTTACCACCACCTTCTCAAGGGCTACTATGAATGGGCAAGAAATGCGGGTCCAGGCAGTGACGACCACATCCCACAGAAGAATAAATAATTACCCACCTCAGTATAAGGACCCTCTGTTCAGTGACTGCTTTAGCAAGATACAAGATGCAACAGTCAAGAAGGCACAACAATGCCAGTTCTTCCTCAGGATGTTTAGGAAATGTGGCATGTCTATAAGGACCCTCACCAACCTTTACAGATGACCCATAGAGCATACCTTCCAGGTGCATAATGGCCTGGTATGGCAACTGCTCTGCTCAGGACCGTAAGAAACTACAGAAGGTGGTGTGCACAGGCCAGACCATCACTGAAGGCAACCTTCCATCCATGGACTCATTGCCGTGGAAAGGCAGCCAACATCATCAAAGACCCCCTGCATCCCCACCCCAGCCCAGTTATACTCTCTTCCAAATTCTTTCATTGGGTAGATGATGCAGAAGCTTAAACACACATTCCAACAGGTTCAAGAACAGCTTCTTCCCTGCTGTTATTAGACTTCTAAATGGACCTAGGAGAAAGTGAGGACTGCAGATGCTGGAGATCAGAGCTGAAAATGTGTTGCTGGAAAAGCGCAGCAGGTCAGGCAGAATCCAAGGAGCAGGAGAATCGACATTTCGGGCATGTGCCCTTCTTCAGGAAATCCTGAAGAAGGGCTCATGCCCGAAACGTCAATTCTGAATGGACCTCTTTAATTTCAAGCCCAATGTTGATCCTGCTGTGTGCCCCTCCTGTGCAGCTGTAACCCTGTATGTCTGGCTCTGTCTGAGTTCCCTGTGATCTGTATGTCCTTGTTTGCTATGATCTGCCTGTACTGCCTGCAAAACAAACTTTTAAATCAAATCAAATCAACAACAATGTGAAAGAGTCTAAATGTGATAATTGTTAAGCATATCTTGGTTGGATAGACTGTGAGTATACATTGGTTAATGATGGATAGATGAATAAGGGGTATGCGTTGGTTATAAGCTGAGAATGCACGGGGTCCAGAGACAGTGAGTTAGCTAGGACACCCTGTATAACAGCAGGAGGTTATGAGAGCATTGGCAGGGAGTGGGCACATTAAATCTGGGAGCAGCACTTGGCACAGCAGTTCCAAGACAGTGCTTTTAAATATTTGAAACCCCCCTTTACAAGTTCCATTATCATATGAGATTGCAACGCTAGCAGGGAAAGAAACTAGACTCGCATTTTAATCACAATGTCAGCTCGTTCCTCATCTACTTGAAGGCAGATGAACTTCAATCCCATTGAAAATCTATTCTTAATCCAATGTTAGGTTTATCCCACATTAAACTGACACTTCATCTCAGACAGACCTCAAAGATTCTGCCATTCTATAAAAAAAAATGGCGTCCAGGCCAATATTTATCCCTCAACCATTATGATTACAACAGATTAACTGCTCATGCCTCTCACTGTGTTTGATGTGTTCAACTTGTGTTTTTACATTCTAAAGATGACTAACACTATGTAGCGATTGTAAACCACTTTGGGATGTGCTGAGGTTTGGAGCTACCCAAATGCAACTCTTGCCTTCTTGAGTTCCCGTAATATTCCTCCTTTTCCAGCAGCTGTTTAATTCCTTTTGGCTGAAGGGTTTTGGACTCTGTTTTGTGTAGGGTTCGTAGCAACGGGGGTTTCCACATTTTAACTAGCCCCTGTGGTTGGGTGTGGTGATAACATGTGGAACAAGACTTATCCAATCACTGGACAGAGTCCCAGCCAGAGACAATTGTTTAATATTTGCAGAAAGTGCTATATTTGCATCTTCCGAAGTTGTTCCAAAGGTTAAACCAAATGTGCTCCAATGACAAACATTTTTTTTATTCTGTACTTGGCCCATATTCAAGAAAAGCAATAAAATTTTTGATGAGCTGAATTTGTTTTTGGAAGGAACAGGGTGAGACCATTCAGCCCTCTCATTTCAGTTCGCTGAAGCAGTTCTTCAGGTTTGATTTCAGTTCCTTCATCATATAATGGAGTCTGTTACACCTTCACACTCACCTCTTTGTCTAGTTCCTCTTCAGAATGCAGTGGTGAACTGTGGCAGTCCATGAGCTGTAGTAGATCCAAGTGCTGTTAGGGACGGAATTCTAGGATTTTGACACTGCCATGCTGAAGGAATGGTGTTATATTTCCAAGTCAGGATAGTGCGTGGCTTGATTAGATTAGATTAGATTAGATTAGATTAGATTACTTACAGTGTTAGGGACGGAATTCTAGGATTTTGACACTGCCATGCTGAAGGAATGGTGTTATATTTCCAAGTCAGGATAGTGCGTGGCTTGGAGGGGAACTTGCAGGTGGGAGTGTTCACATGTATCTGCTGCTCTTATCCTTCTCAATGGAAGTAGTTGTGGGTTTGGAAGGTGCTGTCTAAGGATCTTTGGTGAATTTCTGCAGTGTATCCTGTAGATAGTGCACACTGCTACTACTGAGCGTTGGTCGTGAAGGGAGTGGATATTTATGGACATGGTGCGAATCAAGTATGCTGCTTTGTCCTGATTGGTGCCAAGCTTCTTGAGTCTTGTTGGAGCTGCACCCATCCAGGCATGTGGGGAGTAATCCATCACACTCCTGACTTGTGCCTTGCAGATGGTGGACAGGATTTTGAGTCGGGGGTGGGTTACTCGCCACAGTATTCCAAGCCTTTGACTTGCTATTATAAGCACATTATTTTCATGGTTAGTCCAGTTCAGATTCTGGTTAATGCAAGCTTCTGATGGTAGTGGGGGGGAGGGGGGAGAGTCATCAATGGTAAGACCATTGAATGTCAAGTGTAATGGTTAGATTTTCTCTTATTGCAGCTGGTCATAGGCTGCCATTTGTGTGATGTTAGTATTAGTTGCCATGTATCAGCCAAAGCCTGGATGAGGTCCAGGTCTTGCTGCATTTGATACTGCTTCAGGAGTCATGAATGGTGTTGAACACTGTACAACCATCAGCGAACATCCCCACTTCTGACCTTATGGTGGAGGGAGGGTTATTGATGAAGGAGCTGAAGACGTTTGCACATAGGACACTGCCCTGAACGTGGTTAACACTGTTACCTCACAGTGCCAGGTATCTGGGTTCGATTCCACCCTCAGGCCACTGTCTGTGTGTTGTTTGCTCATTCTCCCTGTGTCTGCGTGGGTGCTCCGGTTTCCTCCCACAATCCAAAGATGTGCAGGCTAGGTGGGTTAGCCGTGGGAAATACACAGTTACTGTGTCTGGGTGGGATGCTGTTCAGAGGGTTGGTATAGACTTAATGGGCTGAATGGCCTGTTTCCACACTGTAGGGGATCCTATGATTCTGAGCAACTCCTGCAAAGATGTCTTTGAGCTGAGATAACTGACCTCCAACAACCGCAGCTCCTTTCCTTTTGTGCCAAATATTACTCCAATCAGCAGAGAGCTTTCCCCCTGTTTTTCATCCCTATAATTTTGCCAGGACTCGGCCCACCCAGAAGAATGAAGACAGCAGATGCACGGCAACATCATTACTTCTGAGCTACACAGCCTGACTTAGAATCATTGAATCCCTGCAGCGTGGAAGCAGACCATTCAGCCCATCAAGTCCACACCGACCCACTGAACAACATCCCACGCAGACCTAACTCTGCATTTCCCATGGCTAACCCACCTAACCTGCATCCCTGAATACTATGAGCAATTTGCATCGCCAATTCACCTAAGCTGCATATTTTCCGACTGTGGGAGGAAACCTGAATATCTGGAGGAAACCCAAAGGGTTACGGGGAGAATGTGCAAATGCCACACAGACAGTCCTCCGAGGATGGGGTCAAACCCAGGTCCCTGTTGCTATGAGGCAGCAGTGCAAACCGCTGAGCCACCGCATCACAACTTGGAAGCATATGGCCATTCCTTCACTGTGTCTGGCTCCAAATCCTGGAATTCCCTTCCTAACAGTGTAGAGTACATTGCAATACCACAAACACGACAGTAGCTAAAACGTTGCAGCTCACCAACACCTTCCCCAAAGCAATAAATGTTGCTCTAGCCAGTGACACCCACCAATTATTTTTAACAATAGGCCATTTTGGTGCATTTTGATTTTGTTCAAAACGTTTTCACCTGAAGAATTGCACAATCTGCTATGCGCATTCTCCATTACAGTTTAATCAGGTCTTGCTAATTTTAGATACTTTTATGATGTATTTGTTCACAAGCCCTGGAATGCTGTTCATGCATTGATATCACCTGATTATACTTAAATACACAAGGTCATAAATTGTTTGAGACTGTTTGAGCTATTCCTGGGACAGTAACCAGGTTTTTAGGCACATGGACACTCCCACTCTAGTATAACCTTCACCAGACATAAGGGTCCTTACTCTACTTCATTACAACCAACTAAATCACAATGAGACAAGTTGGCATGCAAATGAAAATAAAACACAGCCAATCACAATTCACATTTAATGATCCTTTACTTCTAAAGAAAGTACAATGTCTGATTCTACGTCATATGAAGTAAGTTAAAAATCACACAACACCAGGTTATAGTCCGACAGGTTTACTTGGAAGCACTAGTTTTCGGAGCGCTGCTCCTTCACCAGGTAGCTGTGGAGCAGGATATTAAGACACAGAATTTATAGCCTTATGGTCCTGCTCCATAGTTACCTGATGACGGAGCAGTGCTCTGAAAGCTAGTACTTCCAAATAAACCTGTTGGACTCTCACCAGGTTTTGTGGGATTTTTAACTTTGCACACCCCAGTCCAACACCGGCTCCTCCACATCATACAAAGTAAGAGACATTTGCATTCAAGACCTTCCAAAGTGACGTCTAATGAAATATTCATTGAATCTGGTCAGTTGTACATCTCTATGACTCTATGACTCTAAGTGTCGTCACTGTTCAGATGTAAGAAACGTGGCAGCCAACATCTGCAGAGCAAGTTCCCACAAGCAGCAGTGAGATAATGGCTAGATAATTAATTGGCTTTTAGATGTCGGTTAAGGAACAAATGCTGGCAGATTATAAAAGTTAAACTCCCTTCTTTTCTTTGAATAATACCAAAGTATCTTTCACATCCATCCAAGAATGCCGACATGGTCCAACATCTATCACAACACTTCCCTCAGTACTCAATACAAACAAATCCATGTTTTATTTGCTCATTAGATGTGGGTTAGAGTCTCTTCAGGGCCAGACTAGGTAAAGACAGCAGATTTGATTCCCTACAAGGACATTAGTGAAGCAGATGGGTTTTTGCAATCATCAATAGTGGTTACCATTAGAAGCCAGTTCTTTTTTTTATTGAATTGGTTTCACTACGGAGGTATTCAAACCCATGCGCCCAGAACCTACCAGTCCAGGGACATTACCACAACATGGCCACTTCTGTCAAGGCCCAACTCCTTCAATCAGTCTTCGTAACTGAGGTTTCTCCAACCTGGAACCATTCTTATAAACCATACCTGCATTCCCTCCAAATGTATTCACATCTTTCTTATAATATGGTGCCTACAACTCTACACAATACTCCAGCCAGGGTCTTGCACAAGTTCAACATCACCACTTTGTTTTTGTACTCTATGACTCCTAAAGATGAGAACACGGAATGCTTTGTTAACTGCCCTCCTTACCTGTCCTGCCACCTTCAATGATCTGTGCACATACACACATGGGTCCCTCTGCTCCTTTCGAGTCACACCCCCTATCTTATATTGTCTTTCAGTGTTCTTCCTACCAAAATACATCACCTTGTCCTTCTCTGCATTGCAACTCATCTGCTATCAACCACCACTTTACCAACATATTCATGTCCTATGGAATTCCACACTGTCCTTCACACAGTTTATAATTCCTACAGCATCTGTTCCATCTGTTAGTTTTCTGTAATAAAAACCAAGGTCTGAGTGGTATAAATCAGAGGGCTGTTCGCACAACTAGTGGCAGAAAGGTGTAGCAGCATGATGACACGTTTACACAGAAAGCTCACATTATAAATGTTGGTGTAGGAATAGATCATGGAAAAGTGATATTGAGTCTTTGAGGCTAGCGTGGTGAATATATGGTGAATATATAAGATGGTGAATAATGGAGAGGGTTAGTAGCCCTGATCAAATGCCTATTTGCATGAATGTTGGTGTTTACTTTCTTGTGGAACTAATTCTGTGTGCGGAGTTATGGTTCTCATGAGAAACAACTTGGTTTGGATTATACATCAATGGAAGCATCACAACCTAAACTACCATCTCACTCTGCCCCACAGCAGGACTGTGATGTGCAATTTTTTTTTTGACTTAGGGTGAGTCATGTTTGACACCGAGTGTAGAAAAATACATCCTAGGTGAGGAAGTCACAACTTTTGACACAAGCAGCAAATTGCATTTATATAGTGCCATTAATTTTTTTGAGCCATCCCAAGGTGGGCATAGTCAGACAAACTGTTACACTGAGTCAATGAAGGGACACAGCCAAATGCTTCATTGAAGAGGTTGTTTTTTTTTGAAAGAAATTACAGAAGCACTGAGAAAGAAAGAGGCTGAAAGTTTTCTTTTGGGAGGGAATTGCAGAACCTGGTGTCGTGAGCTGGACCTCAGAATATGAGTTCCCTGATTGTGGCTGTTAATCTGGTCCAATCAGGGATCCCTGGCTGACAGAAAAGAACAGGACTGTCAGAGGTTCTGTTCACTCTG
The DNA here is from genome assembly GCF_004010195.1 of Chiloscyllium plagiosum. Classification (NCBI taxonomy): domain Eukaryota; kingdom Metazoa; phylum Chordata; class Chondrichthyes; order Orectolobiformes; family Hemiscylliidae; genus Chiloscyllium; species Chiloscyllium plagiosum. The sequence continues at coordinate 9,611,162 of NC_057757.1, forward strand.
ACAGCTGGCTCTGAGGGAGCTGGACCAATGCCAACTGCTATGTATGTATAAAGAAAGGGTGACTTGGTGACGGGATAGTGGCCTCTGTGGAGTTATTTAGTTATTTCACCTTGCACCAAGATAGCTCAGAACAGGGTTCCCAAAGGGTGGGGACACGCAGATATTGTTGCAACCATTAATTTTGGGAAGGCTGCAGGTGGTTACAGCATGAGGGAGGGATGAGGACGTCACAGAAGAGACAGAACAGGACATTACAAATCCTAAAAAAGAGATGATGGTCGGCCAGAGGCCAGTGTCAGTCAGCGAGAGTGATGATGGGTAATTAGGCATTAGACTTGATCCAAACACTATTGCGTCTTTGATGTGCTGTGATATTGTGTTCATTATGCTGTCCTTCAATCAGTGGCCTTGACTGAGCTGTCTGTGGTCATTCAACCAATGATAATTTCTCAACCATTGTTTTATTGCAAGTCTGACTTGAATGAAATCATCAAAACTTTGTCTGTCTCGCTGCAGTTCCTCCAGTCAATCATTGATCCAAACACTATTGTGTCTTTGATGTGCTGTGATATTGTGTTCATTATGCTGTCCTTCAATCAGTGGCCTTGACTGAGCTCTCTGTGGTCATTCAACCAATGATAATTTCTCAACCATTGTTTTATTGCAAGTCTGACTTGAATGAAATCATCAAAACTTTGTCTGTCTCGCTGCAGTTCCTCCAGTCAATCAAATCTTGTTCCTGGCGTGCACCTTTGATTGGAAAAAGCCATTAGAGCTTAACATCCAAATCAACAGTCTGTGCAATAAGCAAAGTGGAGGCCTACGTGTCATTAATGTATGTCTTCATACCTCCAAATCCTTAGGGTGACATGGATCCCGACAGAATGTTACAACTTTGTAAGATCAAAGTGACGGGCAACATTCATGTCTCTCAGTCCTCAGACAGCTCTAGGACATTTGTGTTAAGGAGAAGAGAAATGTGTCGCTGTAATCCATCTAATAATTCCTTGTGACGTTTTAAGTATTCATTTATCAAACTTCGCATTACTGTTTCTTGGCAAGTGCAGCTGCAGTTCTGATCATTACATCATGCAGGCGTTGTCAAATCCTTGTGTGCAATGTCATAGTAGCTGTAACAGTGAGAAGGCACGTACACGCTGCCCTTTAATGTTTCTATATATTACACCAGTCCATGAGGCTAGTGAAAATGAACAACTACATGGGCTATGATCCCTATTGGTCTGAGTTAGAAAGTTAACATTTCAAATTGCACTCCACAGAGAGATAAGCTAGGCGATTATTGTGCCGCTATTTGTGGGACTTCTGTTACATGCAAATACATCACAACAGTGACTACACTTCAAAGGTTCTTCAGTGGGTGTAAATCATTGATGTCCTGAGACTATGAAGGGTGCTATATGAATGCAAATACTTCTACCTTCCTTTCTCCTATCTATCAGTGAAGGTTTTGCTACTGACACTGAAATAACTCACAGAGGCCGGGATCCCATCACCAAGTCACCTTTTATTTACACATGGAGAATCCTTGACACTAATCCAGCTCCCTCAGAGTCAGCTCCCTGACTGAGCAGAACCACTGTCACTCCTATCCTATCTGTCAGGCAGGGCTCCCTAATTGGACCAGGTTAACAGCCCCAATCAGGGAACTTGTATTCTATGAGGTCCACCTTGCTGACCTCATTACACAGAGTCCGAGCACACAGGCTATTTCTTTTTCTTTGTTGCTTCTCCTGGGGTATTTTAGCACTGGGTCAGGCTCTTCTGACTCTGACTTGGATGCGGGTGACGTGTAACACACAGTAACTCATCTCTTGCACCCGGAACATCTCAGAAGAAATTCATTCTCTTCTTCAGATGGCAAAGGCATTGAGACCGCAATGATCCGCTGTGTCCATCTCTGATATTGAGGTATCTTCAACGCTTGACAGAGAGGGAGAACTCACGGGTTTAGGAACAGTTGAAAAAGCAGTCGAGGAGCCGGGCACGTTTTGCTCCCACACCGTTTGTCATTTTGCAGCTTTCATATGGTCCATGTGTTTGGTCAGCACTGACCTGGATTTTATACGTCATTGAACCTGACTTCGCATCAACCATGTCTCTTACCGATGGAGGGCCATGCCCTTGGTTCCTGCACCAAACATCGTCTCCTGAAGTCAACTGCCTCTCTCACTTAGCGGAATCTTGTGTCCAGCATTGGTGTTCCTGATGCCATTTCACCCTCCCCTCCCTCAGGTCCAGGAAGATCAGATTTAACCTGCTACTGGAGCTATCCCTGTAGTTGGATGAGGAGTGGTCCTATAATCAAATAGAGACCAGGGCACTCTGGTATCGACTGAAGCTATATGCTGTTTCTTTAAGCCTACCTTCAAAGTTTGGACTGCTCTTTCTGTCAGACTATTGGATAATGGATAGTATGGAGCTGACATTATGTGTCGAATACCATTCAGCTTTAGGAAATACTCAAATTTCCTGCTGGTAAATGTTATCTGTGACCAAAACCTCAGCGAGCCCGTATATTGCAAAAGATGCATGTCGGTTTTCTTCTGTGTTCCCTGTGTTTGACAAGTGAACTCTCTGCATGTCCAGCCACTTTGAGTGGGTGTCCACATAACTGAAACATTGAGCCTATGAAAGGACATGCATAGTGAACGTGTAACCAAGTCTAGGGTTCACCTGGTCATTCCCATGGATGTAGGGGAGCTGCTGATGATAATTGTTGTCTTTGTTGGCACCCTGGCACTGCCACACCAATGCAGCTATGTCTGCATCCAATCCTGGCTACCAGACATAACTTCTCACCAACATCTTCCATTGTCGAGACCCCTGAATGATCCTAACGGAGTTCAGCCAGTATGTGGCAGCGCCCTTTGCTCAGGACAATCACTCTTGTTCCCTAAAGCAATGTGCCATCCTTAATTAATCTGGTCTCTCCGGGTCCAAAAAGCGTTTGACTCTGGTTGTGACTGCCCTATGGTTTCCCCCGTCACACCCATCTGTTTCAGTTTTGCAAGGACTGGATCTTTCTGCATCCAAAGTCTGATATTGTCAGCTTTGACTAGAAGAGTGTCTGGAAAATCTAAAACCATCATGTACTCTTCATGTGGCCACATCACCGGGGGTGTATCTGCCAGGAGGAGGCAGCTCAGTGCAACCACATCTGCGACTTGGCCTCCCAGGTACTGTCCCGAATTGTAATTACATGCACTTAGGATGAGAACCCAGAATATGGCCGAAGCTATGGGTGGCACTGTTGTCTTTAGGTAGATTCAGCAGGGGTTTGTGGTCTGTTATTGTTACACATTTACATCCATAAAGCTAGTGGTGAAACCTCCTGATTCAAAACATGACTGCCAGACCTTCCTTCTCGATCTGGATGTATTTACACTCTTCATTAGCCAAAGTCAAGGATGCACATGCTGTTGAGCGCTCCCCTCCATTGGGCTACATATGAGCTAATACTACCCCAATGCCATACAGGGAGGTATTGCATGTCAATACCAGATCTCACTTGTGATCATAGTGTGCCAGCACTTTAGAGGATGAGAGCTGTTTCTTCACTTCCCTGAAAGCTATAGCTTGGCCATGTGACCATTTCCAAGGCTGACCCTTTTTGAAGAGGTGATTCAAAGGTACCAGGATGGAGGCCTGGTTATGTATGAACTTTCTGTAATAATTCGCCAGCTCAAGGAAAGACCTAAGTTCCGGTACAGACATGGGAGCTAGGGCACCTTTGATCACCCTTACTTTTATCCTCCAATGGATGTATCCAGTTCTAGTCGACTCTGTAGCCCAAGTAAGTCACTTCGGGTGTCTGGAACACATATGTTTCCCTTCTAAGGCATACACCTGCCAGATGTTATGTCTGGTAGCCAGGATTGGATGCAGACATAGCCGCATTGGTGTGGCAGTGCCCAGGGTGCCAACAAAGAAACATCTAAGAACTAAGTTCAAATTCTCTGAGTGCCCCTTATTGATCCTCCCTGTTACTGGCGCATCATTGATATAAAAGGTGACCTCGGCTAGACCTTGTAAAATGTTCTCCATTGTCCTCTGGAAAATGGCACAGGCTAATAATACCCCAAAATGGCAGTCTCATATATTTGTACAAACCTTTATGGGTATTAATTGTAGCATACTTATGGAAATTCTCATGTAACTGCTATTGCAAATACACATGGCTCCTGTCCAGCAATGTGAAGGTCAGCTCCCCCGTGCCAGTTTTGGGTACAAGTACTCAAAGTGAGGTATGTATCTGGCTGCGAGAAGCCATTTGCCATTTGTTTAAAATCCCCACAGCAGCAAGTCAGGCTTCACAATCGATATAACTGATGCTGCCGTTCCACAAACTAGACCGGTTTGATAATTCCCCTGATTTCTCCCTCTACTTTTTCCTGTTAGATAAATGGCACTGGGTCGGCCTGGCAGAATTGTAAAATTTGCCTTATGGTCAACAGACAAGGTGGCAATCCTCTGATTTATTCATTTTGTTTGATGTGGGCATTGCTGGCTGGACCAGCATTTATTGCCCGTCCCAAGTTGCCCCTTGTGAAGGTGGTGGTGAGCTGCCTACTTGAACCGCTATAGTCTACTGGCTGTGGGTTGACCCACAACTCTCTTAGGGAGGGAATTCCAGGATTTTGACCCAGTGACAGTGAAGGAACGGCAACATATTTCCAAGTCAGGATGGTGAGTGGCTTGGAGGGGAGCGTAAAGGTTCTGGTATTCCCATGTATCTGCTGCCTGCGTCCTTCTCGATGGAAGTGGTCATGGATTTGAAAGGTGCTGTCTGACGATCTCGGTGAATTTCCGCAGTGCATCTTGTAGAGAGTACGCACTGCTGCTTGGATCCTTTGATAGTCCCCAGACCTTCCTGAAAAACCTCTGGGCATTAGAACTTTACTCAGGCAGCTATTTTCGAATTGAAAATGGTGAGCCAATCAAAGTGAATCTTTCTCAACTAATTTCACCCCATGAAGCTTGTGCCTTTGCCTTTTACTGCAAGCAATGGGAACCCAACCAGCTGCTTCCCAGAAGATACTGGGAAATCTGTAAAGGTTCCCCAGTATAGGTTCGCAGTCTGGTCAAGGTTTTGTGCAAACTTAAGGGTTGGAGTCCAGAGTAAATTTTGTTAAAGACTGTTCTGCTATCACTGAAATGGCTGTGCCAGTATCAACCTCCATTGGAACTGGCTGACCATTTAAAACATTTATTTTGATTGGTTATGATTTGGATGTTGCTATGCAATTTAGCTGTTCCAAACCAGGTGTAGGTGGACTTTCCAGGATGTGAACTCTCATGAAAACTGGTCTATGAGTTCTTTTACTCAATTTAGGTCTAGTGGGATTCTTTTGCTGTCTCAAGTCTGCATATGATAGCAACTACAAAGACTTGCTGACTTGGATCCTGAAGAAAATTTTAACCATTTGGCCGAGGCTTGGCTTTGTTTTGGGAGTTTTGCTGTGGATTGATCTAGAGTCCCTCTGCTCAGGTTATGTCCTGAGTGAGGCTATACAATTGCCTTTACTCAAGTGGTACTCCTCAAGCTCAGTTGGACTGGTGAGCATGTCACCTCCATTGGAATACATTGTAAGTCATGTGCCCCACTTGCTGCACTTTCCAATGATAAAGCCAGTTGTAGTGCCTGGTTGAAGTCCAGTTGGGAACCACTATTGGGCAATTTTGCATTTTACATCATTACTCCCGCATACCAAACGGTCTCTCAGCATCTCATTAAGGTTAAATCAAACCTGCAGCTGCCAGTCATCTTAACCTCATCACAAATCCTGATACAGATTCCCCTGATTCTCGAATTGCTGAATAAGTCTAATAGTGTCTCAGAATTAGAAGAGGCTTGGCGTCATAATATTCCTTAACTAAACCTGCCAACTCTTGAAAGGTTTTAGTATCTGGTGCCTTAGGTTCCTAATAACCAAAAGGCTGCAGGTCCACAAGCTGTCAGGAACCTGGAACAAGTTACACCTTCTTTCACTTCCTGCGCCCAGTCTCCAACGGCGGGATCAAGCTTCCCAAATAGCAACATGATGCCAGAAATGCATACCCCAACTCAAAGATGACTATTGAAAGACAATTTCTTCAGGAGCATGCTTTTCACTCATCACCACTGAAATGACTCCACAGAGGCTGGTATCCTGTCACCAAGTCACCTTTTCTTTACACAAGGAGAATCCTTGACAATGATCCAGCTCCCTCAAAACCAGCTCTCAGAGTGAACAGAACCTCTGACACTCCTGTTTATATCTGTCAGCCAGGGCTCCCTGGGACAAGATTAACAGCCCCACTCAGGGAACTCATATTCTATGAGGTCTACCTGACCGACCTCATTGCCATCATTGCAGAAACAATTTCCAATCACACACTAAAATGATTGGCGAAAACCCAACTATAAAATACAAAATGAACATGACATTTAAATAACACCTTTCCCACTCATGAGGTGTCCCAATCAATTAACTACACTGAAATTCAGTTCCTGTCATAATGTAGGAAAAATCACAGTCAATTTGCTCACAGCAAGCTCCCACAAACAGCAAGGTGATGATAAACAGCTAATCTGTTTCAGTGATTTTGAGTGATTAATATTAATTTCCTTCTTCAATTAGTGTCACAAGAGGTTTGATTGCCATCTTGTAGCTGAGTGGAGGTGGACTGAGGCATGATGAGTAGTCCAGAAGGACCCTGGGTTTAACAACTCATCCAAGGGATCCCTCCGACAGTACAGCACTCAGTCCTGCACAAACACATCAGCTTTGATGCTCAACGTTTGGAGGTGGACTTACTCACAACAAACCAGCTCATTAAAGTTCATTTGATAAACAAAGTTGAAATTTCATCTTACACATTGTAATTTAACTCCCGCTTTACAAATCCAGTGTGTGAGAGGGAGTATGTGTACGAGTGTGTGTGTGTGTGAGTGTGTGTGTGTGTGAGTGAGTATATGTGAGGGCAACAGGGCAGATACTTCATCAGAGACCAGAGACCAACATTGGCAATCAATCAAAGCAAGTACAGGGTGGCATTTGTGATCGTTTCTCTGCTGATTTCAACACTGTCCTTGCCATCCTTTCTAAACTAGAGCTCATCTCCTTCATGTGTCTGAATTTGCATCACGTTGGTCCACACATCATCCCTGAAATAGACAGATCAACATCAGTTCATGTGTTGACCAATGCCTTGTTTTTAATTTTCAATCTCATTTTTTCAAATCCCCGCTGTGTGGAAAAAGGCCATTTGGCCCACTGTGTCTGCACCGACTCTCGAAAGAGCATCCCATCATCACCCACCCTCAACCGTAACCTTGTAGCCCTGCATTTCCCATGACAAATCCACCTAACCTACACATTTCTGGACATTAGGGACAACTTAGCAACCCATTTAACCTGCACCTCTTTGGACTGCAGGAAGAAACCAGAGCACCTGGAGGAGACCCATGTGGACATGGGGAGAAATTGAAAACTCCACACAGACAGTCTTACACGTTGTAATTTAACTCCCGCTTTACAGTTGATCATTGCATCTCTGAAATTGGTGACACTAAAGTCACTATTGAAATGTAAATTGGTGTGGAAATTTTGGTTGCACTCAAAAGGGTAGCAGCAGAGAAATAAATTGGCAATGTCATTTTTCTCTCATTTTCTAACTAGTGGAGTCATCAAGCAAGGACTGAAGGTAATGGAACCAAGGGAAGGATGTTTAACAGCAGTGATATCAAGATCATCCAATATTACTCACACGCCCAAAGCAAAAACTAACTTCATGTGGACGAACACTCACTTGTCAATTCACTTTCCCTCACCTCATCTTGTGTAACAATGAAATTTATTTCTATCCTGATCTAATACTTCCCTATCCTTCAATGACTGTTTTGGCCTGGCTAAATTAATTTCCATTACCAACAGATTGACAGATTAATGAAAGGAAGTCAGCCTCATGTGTTTGTGTTTGTCCTGTGGACTCAAATCGAAAGCAGATGCTTTAAAATGTCTTGGCTGTGAGCATTACACAGATCTTACAGGAAACCAGTGAACCCAGCTCCAAGCATGCTGTTAATCCTGAAACTCATTTTAATGATGGGGCAAGATTAATTCACAGAGCTAGAGATTCAGGTACATAGTTCCTCTTAAAAGTTGCATTGCAGGTAGACAGGGTGGTGAAGACGTCATTTGACATGCTTGCCACCTTTGCTGAGACCACTGAGTGTACAAGTGTGAGGTCATGTTGGGGCTGTACACGACATTGGTTCAGCCACAATTCTGGTCTCCCTGCTATAGGAAGGATGTTATTAAACTAGAAAGGGTACAGAATAGATTTACGGGGATGTTACTGTGAATGGAGAGTTTGAATTATAAGGAGAGGCTGGATAAGTTGGGACTTTTTCCCTGAGTATAGGAGGTTTAAGTCTTTATAGAGGTTTATAAAATCATGATTGCATGGATAAGGCGAATGCCAAAGGCCTTTTCCCTTGGGTTGGGAAATTCAAAACTAGACAGCATAGGATTTAGGGTGAGAAGGGAAAGATTTCAAAGGGACCTGAGGGGCAACTTTTTCACTCAGAGGGTAATGCATTTATGGAACGAGTGCCAGAGGAAGTTGGAGATGTGGGTACAGTTACAACATTTAAAAGTCATTTGGACAGGTATATGAATAGGAAAGGTTTAGAGGGATATGGGCCAAAAACAAGGAAATGGGACTTGTTCGGGTTGGGAAACTGGGTCACATGAACGAGTAGGGCCGAAGGGTCTGTTTCTGTGCTCCATGACTCTCTGAGGACTAAGGCTGTCCAAACTGAGGTGGTGGCAATGAGGCAGTTTACTAAGAGTTGGGATACACTGAAAAGTTTTCATTGACATGACCTCCATTTAACAGAGCTGATAACTTAGTGACATTACAGCGTTCCCTAGCTGAGCCACGTGAAAAGACAGCAAACTCACTAAAGCAGGAGCATTGATAACAGAGGACGAACTTTTCTCTGGGCCTCAAAGGAAGCCTTTTTCGCTTCCCCAAGTTTCCTCTCCCCCTGCTGTGAGGATATTCCTCTTGGAGCCTGTTCACTGGGCTATGTTCTCCCTTGCTCTCCGTTATGGCTTCCTATTGGCAAATTTTGATGACCAGAAAATAGCTTTGCATGGACTGCATAATCAGAAAGTTTGCTGATGGCAGATAGGTCATAGGTCAACAAGGCCATAGTGAATACAAACTACAGGCTCTATTTCCCAAGGGTTAAAATTGAAAAGTAGGGCCATTATCCTGATCACAGAGAGAGCATTGTTTGTAGTCCTACATTATAAAATGGATCATGAGGGCCCTGGAGCGGGTGGTCAGACGGTTTATAAAGATGATTTCAGAAATAAGTGTCACTTGTCATGACTGCGATCAGAAACCTAGGTCACCTAAGAACATATCCAAGTTTTAAATTTCAACATGTGATACTCCTTAAAAGGTGACTGAAACAACAAAAAAGATGCAAATTAGTGGCTGTCTGGATAGAGAAACTCTGGAATGCCACACCTGTAGGTGTCAAAGAAACTTCAAAGGGAGAAAACGCAGCACAAGGTGAACTGTAATCACAAGGAATCTATCTCCAACTGTGAACTGCTTGGAATAAAAGAAATGACAGTCCGGCAAGAGCCCTGTTTTGACTCTTCCCCTTTCAGTAATATTCAACCCTGGTTGATGTGTTCTCGTGGGAGAAGGTGGGCTAATGAGCTGAGATCCTCCTGGTGATAGTCTTGATTTGTGTGCCACTGTGCAGTGAAGGTCACAGTTGAATAATCACCACGAGCCACATCTGTATGGCAGTTAAATATTCTCTCGTCCTGAGCACTAGAAGCTACCTAGTCTGTCAAAAGAATTTCAACTGACCTGTAAAACCAAGAATCCTAAAATCAATTTCCAACTATCAGCGTTCATGAACAATTCAGGGACTGAATTGTATATCTTCTAACTTGTTTTTTTCAGACGCACCTCTTCTCTAATCTGTGTGTAAATTATTATCTCTTTGTGCGTTTTGTCAATGATAAACTTATTCTTTTATCCATTTGAGAAAGTTGGGTTATATTGGCTCCTAGTAAAACAGAAAATTACTCGTGTCTGGGAGAAAATCATCCACAAAGTAAGGATGCTTCTAGGATTAACCGTGCAATGACCAAACAAGAGGCCTTATTCCCCATCACCTTGGGATCCAGCTCCCCACCCGGGATGTAACGATTTGGTGTCTCCTGCCTGGACTGGGGATCTTTTCCTGAAATCTGATTGTATTGGGTACATTCCAGGAAAGGATCTAAAGGCTGGCTTTCCTTCCTTTTAGAGGTTGAGGATTGACCCAATAGAGGTTGTTGCAATCAATTCAGACTTTAATAGAATGGAGAGGAGAGAGACAGCACTGATTCGGCCTGGTTAGAATGAACCTGTTTTCTCGCTTATTTCTGAGGTGCTCCCGGTCCATCATGGAAGCCAACCTGCCATTCATTGACTCCATCTATAATTCTCAATGCCTAGGGAAGGCAGCCAACATCATCAAAGACCTCTCCCACCCTGGTTATACTCTCTTCTACCCTCTTCCACTGAGCTGAAGATGCAAAAGCTTAAAACAAAATAAATGCGGGACATTACAACAGGTCAGGCAGCATCCGCACAGAGAGCTGTGATGCAGAGTCATCGAAACGTTAGTTTGCTTTCTCTCCATGAATGCTGCCTGACCTGCTGTGACCTCCAGCATTTTTTGTTTTCATATCAGATTCCAGCAGCTGCAATAATTTGCTGATACTAAAGCTTAAACAGATTCAAGAACAACTTCTTCCCCGCTGTTATGAGACTGCTGAATGGGCCTCTCAAATCTCAAATTTAATGTTGATCTCGCTCTTTATGCACCTTCTCTGCAGCCGTAACATTTTATTCTTCGCTCTGTTCAATTACCCTAACACACTTTTTATGGTATGATCTGCCTGTACTGCATGCAAAACAAAACGTTTCACAGTATCTAGGTACGTGACATTAATAAATCAAATCAAATAGAAAAATTAAGGAATACCATTAAAAAGAACTGCCAGAATGTTTTCCCATCAGATCGTTATCCAATTCCCTTTCAAAAGCCCAGATTTAGCCTGGTTCCAGTACACTGTAGGTGGAACATTCCAGACCCACTCGCTGTGTGGAATTGAAATGCTGACATAAGACCACGGTCTGTCAGTTCATTTGCTCCATTCTGGCAGTGGCTTGATAATGGAATCCTAATCAATCTCACTCACTGAGTGTAGAACAGACCCAGACAGCAGGTGAGGGAAAATCCAGTGGCAGAGACCTTTCTGAATCTTAGCTCCAGAGTCACTCAATCCTCCCACACATGCTACACTCATATGTTATAATGTGGACGTGCCAATGTTGGACTGGGATGGACAAAGTTAAAAATCACACAACACTGGGTTATAGTCCAACAGGTGCCGTGTGATGTTTAACTCATGTCATGTCACGTCTCCAGTTACCAACAGTTATCCAAAACTTTATTTGCCAAAAGACATCCAGTTTTAAATTTAAAACGAATGCATCAAGCTCATCACAATATCTGTTGTTTGTTTACTCTGGTCTATCCCTTTGACTATGTTTCTCTTAATGAGGGGTGAGATAGGGGCCTCACAGTCTAAGGGAATTTAGGAATCCTTGTCCAGCTTGAAAGGTAACAGAGATCTATGGCTGGCACATAATCTCAAAATTCTGGTTGTCTCTGCATCTTTCAGGAGTTGGGGTGGCATGGTGGCTCAGTGGTTAGCACTGCTGCCTCACCGTGCCAGGGACCCGGGTTTGATTCCAGCCTCGGGCAACTATCTGTGTGGTGTTTGCACATTCTTCCCGTGTCTCCATGGCTTTCCTCCCATAATCAAAAGATGTGCAGGTTAGGTGAATTGGCCATGTTAAATTGCCTATAGTGTTCAGGGATGTCCAGGTTAAGTGCATTAGTCAGGAGTAATGGGGAATGGGTTTGGGTGGAATACTCTTAGAGTGTTAGCTTGGACTTGATGGGCTGAAGGGCCTGTTTCCACATTGTAGGGATTCTAGGATTTCCTATTAAGCTATAGCTGACACCAATATAGGGCTGAAGTGTGTAGTGTATTTTTTTCTGAAATGTTTTTGAATAGTTTATCTTATTGTGGCTGCACTCCACATTATGTTCTTGTGTGTTGTGTTTGTCTGTTTCACTATACTCTGTAGAGACCAGACAGAATATTATAACTTGGTTTATTCAGCTCAGCTCTGTGAAGGCTCCCTTTATGAATATGCAAAGAGGTTTTTTTTTCTCTCTGTTCAGCCTATTAGCCAAATCCCTCTAAAGTAAGCACTTAACTCAGAGCTGTTCGATAGAAGTCACTTCCTATTTCACATCCGCCCATCAAACACTATCGGGAAGGACTGAGTGAGTGCTTCAAAGGAACTCTGAGGCTTTTAAAAGGATTTGGCTGGTGAGAGTTAGATTTCTCTGCAGGGGTTGTTGAACTGAGTGAGTTCTAAAACCACAGATACCCTCTTAACGAACATTTTAGATGAAAGTAAAATTAAACAATGACAAGAAACAAACCCACAGTGTCTGCAAAGTGCCAGTAATGACAGAGCCAAGGATACGGGCAACAGGGAACTGTGCCCAACTATTCAATGCCACTTACAGACTATGCTCCAATAAGAGGGAAATTGACAGTAATTTCACTGCTGTCCCATTTATCACAGAATGACTGGGAAAGGTCAACTGCTTTATAGCTTCCATAAGCTTATTACATCTGCAACAGCACTCTGTATTGCCCATGTTGTTTGTTTTTGATTCATTTATTCAACTCCCTGAACATACATTTCTCATGCATTTCTTATACCTCTTCTATCAGCCTGAGCTGAGTATTACGACTCTTGCTTCCAAAGATCATGGGATCATGTTCCACTTCAGAGCACAGTTTAATACTCCAGTGCAGTACGAAAGGAGTGCTGCAGTCAGAAGGTTCACTTATTTGAATGAAATGTTGACTTGAAGTCCCATTTTCACCCATAGGTGGTCGTTTGGCAACATCAACAGAAGGGGAAGTGTCCTGCAACCTTACCATAAAATGACAATAAAGACATCTGGAACTTTACTAATTATTGTAAAGAGATAGATTCCTGTAACTTTATCCCACTAAGTGAGAAAATTGAGTGACTTTACCTACCTAAATGAGGAAGAAGAAGGCTTATGTTAGGATGTACAAAGTTAAAAATCACACAACACCAGGTTATAGTCTAACAGGTTTATTTGGAAGCACTAGCTTTCGGAGCGCTGCTCCTTCATCAGGTGATTGTGGAGCATAACATTATAATAAACTTCACAGATCAAGTACAGTAATGCATTCCTTGTAATTCTATCGTTTAAATGAGAGAGTCATTTAAGGTTATTGTACGAATAAGTGTATACTGTAACTTTCCTGTGACACAATCCTGTAGCTTTACATGACTATTTGGGTTGAATAATTTGTAGAGTGGAGGGGGATTTGTGGGAGGGAGGTGACTGTCAGGAGTTGCTATAGATTGGGGAGTGATTGGGGTCCACGCAAACAAACAAGGGTGATGTGACAAGAGGCTTTCTCACACAGTGAGCAGTTAGTGACTATGGAATGCAATGCCTGGAAATGTGGTGCAGACAGGTTCAAGAGGATATCAAACTTTTTTTATGGATAATAGTAGTGTGCAGGAATTTGGGAGAAGGTAGGGAATTGATACCAGATCATAGGCCAGACTAGATAACAGAGCTAGAACAGGCATGATGGGCCAAATAGTCTCCTTCTACCCCCGAATGATTGTGTGAATCTCTGATGACCTGGGGAAATTCATTGAAGAAGGGGAAGATTGAATCCCTTTATGTAGCTCCTGACTTTTCTTGTTGTGGGCTGATCAGCTCCACCTTATCACTTTCCAGTCATGGACGGGGAGGCTCAGAGAGGGAGAAGGCACACAAATCAGTTTTTGGTTGCTGAATACAGTAAACAGTGTACTTCCAACTGCCATGCATACTTGCTGCCTGTATTTTTGGATTGTTAGTGTAGTGATTGTAACGAGGTCAGCTAGCTGGACCTCACAGAATAAGAGTTCCCTGATTGGGGCTGTGAGGCAGCAGTGCTAACCACTGAGCTACTGCTTGAAACAATAACTTTGTTTTTCTCTGCACAGATGCTGCCAAACATGCTGAGTTTCTCCAACTTCTTCTGTGTTTGTTTCAGATTTCCCACATCTACAGTTCTGATATAGTGCGATAGTTCCGTTCTCATGTGATCTTGCGTTTTAGGAAAATTGTGCAATACTAGCACCATTTAAACGAATGGTTTTGGAACTGCACTATATCCAAAACAGGTAAGGGAATTTGTGTTCTACAAATAACGGTCTAAATTCTTCAATCGCGTTAAAGGCAATTCATGTTGAAGAAACATGCGTTTCAGCAGATCAGTCTGTATTTTGCTTTCACTTCAGGATTTTTCATTGTACTGGTTTGTCTTTCCATGCTAGATGGCCAGTGTGAATCAGATTGGTGTCCAAATTTGATCATTGTTCCAGCTGGGGATCTGCATCCTTGTCCTGTCCCCAACTGGACGGCATTCTGCTGTGTGAACCCCATGGGAGCAGTGCTTCAGGAGCTTTGGAGACAATACAATAGTTGCTCACTTTCACACAGTACAGACTGTGGCTAAACCCAATGATCAGCCACTGTCCCTCTGCATCATAAGAACTAGGAGCAAAAATACTCCAGTCCCTTCAGCCCACTTGACCATTCAATCCAATCATGGCTGATCTCATCTCAGCCTCAACTCCATTTTCCTGTCCGCTTTCCATTACTAGCTAAAGATCTATCTCCTCCTTAAATTTATTCAATTTCCTGGCATCTAACACAATTTAGGGCAGTGAATTTCACAGATCCACAAAGCTTTGACAGAAATAATTCCTCCTTCTATCGGTTTTAAATCTGATACCTCTCATCCTAAAATTATGACCTCTTGTTCTAGGGTTGTCGATCCCCTTTATCACTTTATATATCTCTCTTTTGGGCAATAATCTGTGTGGAGTTTGCACATTCTCCCCATGTCTGTGTGGGGTTGGTCCGGTGCCCTCCCCCAGTCCAAAGGTGTGCAGGTTAGGGTGGATTGCCCATGCTACATTGCTCATGGTGACCAGGAATGTGCATGGTAGGTGGATTAGCCACATGAAATGCAGGGTTACAGGAATGGGACAGGGGTCAGGTCTAGGGGAGATATTCTTCAGAGGGTTGATGTGAACTCGATAAGCTGAATGGCCTGTTTCCATGCTGTAAGGATTCTATTCTTCATTTAAATTCTGAACAGCGTAAGCCTAAACCACTTAATCAGTCTTCATAACACATCCTTTCACAATCAGAGGAAAGATTAAACTGATTGGCCACAGTACATTGCTTATAATTAGTCCTTTCATATAATTAAAAGGCCCAGGGTTTCAAAAGAGCTATGAGATCAATTTGCTGTTTATTCTTCCTTCCAATGATTTGAAAATGTGTTGTGTTCTGTCATTTAGAAATCCTGAGTTTCATGAATGCTCCAAAGATTAAAATTTCTGATCTTTTGTCCAATCTGGAGATATCCTGTAATGAACCGTATCCACCCATTCTCCTTCCTTTCCAGCTCACCTCCCTCCCTGCTATGACACCCCCAGCACTGCTTTAGTGCTGCCCTGCAGCCAGCATCATTTCAAATGAATTTCGAATGATAAATGTTGCTATAACAACATTCAGGCTTTGAGATGGTTGTTCCTGTCCAACTGTTAAAGGACCACGAGCCTTGTTGGGAAATACTTGGCATTTCAATTTAAAGGAAAGAACCTGCAATTATGTATTATTTCACAAACTCAGGATATTGCAAAACAAGTTACACTCAATGAATTATAATGACCAATTTGGGTACAACATTGCCTGAGTGATAGCAAACAGGGAGAAATGATTAACAACTATTTATTTGAGCTGGAGGAGGATGGTTTGTACTGGGGTTCTGCAGAGTAAACATTGAGACTGTTTTGTTTTCATTAAATATATTAATGCTCTGAACCTTAATGCTCAGGGGACAATTGAAAGTTTGCACATAGTAGAAAAACTTAAAAGCATTGTAAACTGAGCAGGACAGTGTACAGCTTCAAAGAGATTGACAAGTTGTGGAGCGTGGAGAGACCAGTCAATCCAGCAGACAGTATCCTCGGCTTTATCAATAAGTTCTAGAGTCAGACAGCACGGAAACTGACCCTTTGGCCAACTCATCCATGCCAAACGGATATCCCAATATGACCTAGTCCCACTTGCCAGCATGTAGCCGATACCCTCATCAACCCTTCCTATTCATATACCCCATCCTTTTAAATTGTACCAGCCTCCCACCACTTCCTCTAGCAGCTCAGCCCACATATGCGCCACTCTCTGCACGGAAAAGTTACCCTTCACGTCCCTTTTGAACCTATGCCCTTTAGTTTCGGACTCCCCCACCCCAGGAAAAAGATCTTGGCTATTCATCCTATCCATGTACCTCATGATTTTATAAACCTCTATAAGGTCACTCCTCAGCCTCTGACACTCCAGGGAAAACAGCCCCAGTCTGTAGTTCAAACTCTCCAGTCCAAGCAACATTCTTGTAAATCTTTTCTGCACCCTCTCAAGTTTAACAACATCTTTCCTCAAGAAGGGAGACCAGAATTGTAAGTAGCATTCTAAAAGTGGCCTCACCAATGTCATGTACAGCCACAGTATGACATCCCAACTCCTATAATCAATGCTCTGACCAATGAAGGCACACATACCAAATGACTTCCTCACCAACCTGTACACCTGTCGCTCCACTTTCAAGTAACTATGTGCCCGCACTCTGAGGTCTCTTTGCTTGGTAACACTCCCCATTAAGTGTATAAGTCCTGCTCTGCTTTGCCTTTCCAAAATGCAGCACCTCACATTTATCTAAATTAAACTCCATCTGCCACTTCTCAGCCCATTGGCCCATCTGATCAAGATCCCGTTGTAGTCTGAGGTAACATTCTTCGCTGTCCACTACACCTCCAATTTTGGTGTCATCTGCAAACTTACTAACTATATGTTCACATCCAAATCATTTACATAAATGACAAAAATTGGACCCAGCACCAAACATTGAGGCATGCCATTGATCATGGGTCTCCAGTCCGAAAAACAACCCTTGATCACTGTTCTCTGTCTCTTACCTTGAAGCCAATTTTGAATCCAATTGGCTAGCTCCCCCTAGATCCCATGTAATCTAAACTTGCTAACTAGTCTTGTTCAAGAAGGGAATAGGGATAATCCTGGGAATTATAGAGCAGTCAGTCTTACATCTGTGTTTCTGAGAGACAGGATTTATGAATACTTAGAAAAACAGAATTTGATTAGAGATAGTCAGAATGGCTTTGTGAGGGGCAGGTCATGCCTCACAAGACTTATTGAATTCTTTGAGGATGTGACAAAGCACATTGATGAAGATAGAGCAGCTGATGTGGCGTACATGCATTTTAGCAAGGCGTTTGATGAGGATCTCCATGGTAGGCTCATTCAGAAAGTAAGGAGGTATGGGAAACAGGGAAATGTGGCTGACTGTATACAGAATTAGCTGGCTGACAGAAGACAGAGAGTGGTAGTGGATGGAAAGTCTGGTATTCGATTACCTGTGGTGTTCCACAGAGATCTGCCCTGGGACCTCTGCTGTTAGTGATTTTTATAAATGGCTTGGATGCGGAAGTGGAGGAGTGGGTTAGTAAGTTTGCCAACAACACAAAGCTTGGGGAGTGGTATGGAGGGCTGTTGTCAGCTGCAACGGGACAGTGACAGGATGCAGAGCTGGGCTGATAAATCGCAGATGGAGTTCAACCTGGAAAAGTGCGAAGTGATTCATTTTGGAAATTTGAATTTGAATTCAAAGTTGCCACTCAAGTCCATAGGGTTGTTAAGAAGGAGTATGTTGGCTTTCAATAATGGCGTTATTGAGTTTAAGAGCTGTGAGGTTATGCTGCAGCTCAATACAGCCCTGGTTAGACCACACTTGGAAAATTGCGTTCAGTTTTGGTCACCTCATTATAGGAAGAATGTGGAAGATTTAGAGAGAGTGCAGAGGAGATTTACCAGGATGCTGCCTGGACTGGAGGGCATGTTTTATGAAGAAATGTTGAGGAAGTTAGGGCTTTTCTCATTGGAGCGAACAAGGGTGAGAGGTGACTTGATAGAGGTGTACAAGCTGATGAGACGCATAGATAGAGTGGATACCCAGAGACCTTTTCCCAGGACAGAAATGGCTATCATAAAGGGACATAATTTTAAGATGACTGGAGGAAGGTATAGGGGAGATGTTAGAGGCAGGTTCTTTACACAGAGAGTGGTGGGTGTGTGGAATGCACTACCAGCAGTGGTAGTAGAGTCAGATACATTAGGGACATTTAAGCGACTAGGATAGTCACATGGAAGATCGTAAAATGAAAGTAATGTAGGTTCGTTTGACATTAGAGTAGGATAAATGGTCGACACAACATCAACAGCCGAAGGGCCTGTGCTGTGCTGTACTGTTCTATGTTCTGTGTTCAGTCTGCCATGTAGAACTTTGTCAATTGACTTGCCAAAGTCCATAAAGAAAACATCTATTGCTCTGCCTTCATCGACCTCTTTCTCCATAGAGCAGACCGTTGTGGTTCATCTTCAGCTGAATGATTGTGTACAGTTCTGCATCTACAGTTAGGAAGGACATTGGAGATTGGAGACAGTGCAGAAGAGGTTTATGAGAATGATCCTAGGATTGAAAAACTTCAGTTATGTCAACACACTGAAGAGGTTGGGACTGCTTTCTTTGGAGAGGGGAGTGCAAGAGGTGGTTTAATCAAAGTTTTCAAAATCATGAAGAGCCTGGACAGAATGGATAGGGTGCAGCCACACTTAGAATATTGTGTACAGTTCTGGTCATCATATTTCGGGAAGGATGTGGGGGGATTTGATAGAGACATACAAGATGATCGGAGGATTAGATAGGGTAGACAGTGAAAGTATTTTTCCAAGGATGATGACGTCAGCTTGTATAAGGGGGCATAACTACAAATTGAGGGGTGATAGATTTAAGATAGATGTCAGAGGCAGAGAGTGGTAAGGGCGTGGAATACCCTACCTGCCAATGTAGTTAACTCAGCCACATTAGGGAGATTTAAACAATCCTTGGATAAGCACATGGATGATGATGGGATAGTGTAGGGGGACAAGCTGAGAATAGTTCACAGGTCGGCGCAACATCAAGGGCTGACGGGCCTGTTCTGTGTTGTATTGTTCTATGTTCTATGTTCTAAACTGCTCCTACTCGTAAAAGAATCGAGAATGAAAGGGCACAGATTTAAAGTAATCGGTGAAAGGATTACAAGTGATATGAGACAAAATATTCTCACACAGCAACTAGCTCAATTATGGATTAGATTAGATTCCCTACAGTATGGGAGCGGGCCCTTTGGCCCAATAAGTCCACACCGACCCTCTGAAGAGTAACCCATCCCCCCTACCCTATATTTACCCCTGACTAATGCAGGTGACATGATGGGCAAGTTAGCATGGCCAATTCACCTGACCTGCACATCTTTGGATTGTGGGAGGAAGCCAGAGCACCCGGAGGAAACTCACATGACATGGGGAGAATCTACAAACTCCACACAAAAAATCGCCTCAGGCAGGACTTAAACCTAGGTCCCTGGCGCTGTGAGGCAGCAGTACTAACCACTGAGCCACTGTGCCACCCAATGGAATTCATTGCCTGGAATTGTGAGGAAAGCAGGGTTAATTGAGGCATTCAAGAGGGCATTAGACAACTATATGAACAGAAACTATGTACAGAGTTGTGACAGGACAGTGGCATGAAGTGAAATGCTCAAAAACATAAGAACTCGGAGTAGGCTATTTAGCCCGTCAAGCCTG
Source organism: Chiloscyllium plagiosum (assembly GCF_004010195.1). Lineage (NCBI taxonomy): Eukaryota > Metazoa > Chordata > Chondrichthyes > Orectolobiformes > Hemiscylliidae > Chiloscyllium > Chiloscyllium plagiosum. Next base: position 9,631,152 of record NC_057757.1, read on the forward strand.
GTCTGCCATTTAATACAGTCATGGCTGATCTGAACTCGGTTTCAACTCCACTATCCTGCCCACTCCCAATAATCCTTCAACCCGCTGCTAATTAAAATTCTGCCTATTTCCTCCTTAAATTTACTCAATGTCCCAAACTCCCCTGCACCTTGGGGAGGTGAATCCCACAGTTTCATGACCTTTTACTTGAAGTGATTTTCCCTCATCTCTATTTTCAATTTGCTACCCATTATCCTAAAACTATGACCTCTCTCCATCTAGATTGTCCCACATGAGAAAACATCTGTACCATACTGACTTTGCCAACATCTTTTAGTATCTTCTACACCTCGGTTGGGTCTCCTCTCATTCCTCTGTGAGAGAACAGATGCAGACATGGTGGGCTGAATGGCCTTCTGGCGTACCATTTCAATTCTGTGAAGTGCTTTTCAACTACTGCAATGAGGACTTCCAGCATAGCAAGATCCCAACAGCCAAAATGAAATGGATAATCAGTTTTAGTGATGTTGATTGAGGGATAAATATTGAGCAAGGAGACTGGAGTAAATCTCCAATGACCTTCTCTGAAGGATGCCATCTTGTCTCAACCTGGGGGTCAGCAAGACCCTGGTTTTTACATATCACCCAAGTCAGGCACGTCCGAGTTACAAATGAACAAGTATGCCACACTAGACTCTGCCATTCAGCTCAATCAGTCCATTCTATCCTGAAGCACACAATGTTGCCTTGATCTGTGAGCAATTACACCCAAACTGGTGGGAAGGAATCAGTGGAAGCTTTCCTGGAAATTGGAGCCCAGCCAAGATGTGACGCCAGAGGGAAATGGAAAGGTTTGCCTCCCTTCACATTCCAAGTCTCTGTACAATGTTCATGTAGCTGGGCTGGAGTCAAACTTTCATTACTGCTCGATAGCTGTTCCTGCCTTGGTTGATGCAGCTGTGTTTTGTCATTGTCCTAACCGAAAGGACAGGAAAGAGGAAGACGATTTTAACACCTCCTCACCACTCTGGGAACTGTCAGTTGGCTGCACGTACACAGTCAGACTGTGACGACGGCTCCAGGAACCATAAAAAATGCTGTTGATTGATGAGCCTAAAGCCCGTGTGTGAAACCGAAGGGAACAGACACCAATGTTATTGCTGAATTCAAAAGGTCATGCTGTGATTTGGCCTTGCATCCCCTCCAGAATGACATGTTTTACAGGAAAGGATTAGATCTCTTCAATGTTGAACAGAGACCACATCTCCAGATCCATTCATGTGGACGGTGGTTATGCCTTTCAGATCTGCTGGGAGCCACACCGACTCCATGAGCCAATTGTGCACTTCATAGTTTGCATCCATTCTGGGTACACCATTCTATAGTTCCATCACATTGAGGAAACTGACGATCAGGAAAACTGTAAGAGCTTTTTTAGATATATAATGTGCAAAAGAGAGGTAAAAGTGGACATTGGGCTGCTGGAAAATGATGCCAGAGAGATAGTCATGGGGAACAAGGAAATCACTGAGGAACTGAATAATTACTTTGTTTCAGTCTTCACGGTGGAAGCCACAAGTAATATCCCAAACATTCAAAAGAGTCAGGGGGTAGAGCTGGGTATGGTGGCCATCACCAAGGAGAAGGTGCCAGAAAAACTGAGAGCCCTGAAGGTGAATAAGTCACCTGGACCAGATGGACTACATCCTAGAGTTCTCAGGAAGACAGCTGAAGAGATAGTGGATGTATTAGTAGTGATCTTTCGGGAATCACTGGAATCAGGGAGGGTCCAAGAGGACTGGAAAATCGATAATGTGACACCCTTGTTTGAAAAGAAGGAAAATTCCAGACTCAAGTGTGGGTAAAATCTTGGTATCCATTGAGGTTTCTGAATACTTCTCAGAACAAGTGGTGTTCTGCTGGCTTAGTGTTGGGATCACAACGTTTCACTTTATACATGAGTGATCTAGATGAAGGAACTGAGGACATTCTGGTTAGGTTTTGCAGACCATACAAAGACAACTAGAGGGACAGGTAGCATTGAGGAGGTGGGGAGGCTACAGACGTATTTGGACAGGTTAGGAGAGTGGACAAAGAAGAGGCAGATGGAGTACAACGTAGAAAAGTGTGAAGTCATGCACTTTGGTAGGAAGAATAGAGGCATGGACTATTTTCTAAATGTGGAGAAAATTCAGAAATCTGAAGTGCAAAGGGACTTGGGAGTTCTAGTCCAGGATTCTCTTAAGGTAAACTTGCAGGTTGAGTCAGTAGATAGGAAGGCAAATGCCATGTTGGCATTTCTTTTGAGAGCTGAAAATGTGTTGCTGGAAAAGTGCAGCAGGTCAGGCATCAGGCAACATCCAAGGAGTAGGAGAATCGACGTTTCGGGCATGAGTCTTCTTCAGGAATGAGGAAGGGGTGCGAAGCAGGCTAAGATAAAAGGTAGGGAGGAGGGACTTGGGGGAGGGGCGTTGGAAATGCGATAGGTAGAAGGAGGTCAAGGTGAGGGAGATAGGCCGGAGTGGGGGTGGGGGCGTCAACGTCAGGAAGAAGATTGCAGGTTAGGAAGGTGGTGCTGAGTTCGAGGGTTGGGACTGAGACAAGGTGTGGGGAGGGGAAATGAGGAAACTAGAGATCTGTATTCATCCCTTGTGATTGCAGGGTTCCTAGGCGGAAGATGAGGAGCTCTTCCTCCAGCCGTCGTGTTGCTATGGTCTGGCGATGGAGGAGTCCAAGGACCTGCATGTCCTTGGTGGAGTGGGAGGGGGAGTTGAAGTGTTGAGCCACGGGGCAGTTGGGTTGGTTGGTCCGGGTGTCCCAGAGGTATTCTCTGAAATGTTCCGCAAGTAGGCGGCCTGTCTCCCCAATATAGAGGAGGCCACATCGGGTGCAGCGGAAGCAATAGATGATGTGTGTGGAGGTGCAGGAACAGTAGAGAAGGCTAACGGAGGTGGCGGAAATGACGACGGATGATACGATGTATTATGGAGGTTGGTGGGGTGGTAGGTGAGGACCAGTGGGGTTCTGTCCTGGTGGCGATTGAAGGGGCGGGGCTCAAAGACAGAGGACCAGGAAGTGGAGGAGATGCGGTGGAGGGCATCGTCGATCACGTCTGGGGGGAAATTGCGGTCTTTGAAGAAGGAGGCCATCTGGGTTGTACGGTATTGGAACCGGTCCTCCTGGGATCTGATGCGGCGGAGACAAAGGAATTGGGAATATGGGATGGCGTTTTTACAGGGGGCAGGGTGGGAGGAGGTGTAGTCTAGGTAGCTGTGGGAGTCGGTCGGTTTATAGTAAATGTCCGTGTTGATTCGTTCGCCTGAGATAGAAATGGAAAGGTCTAGGAAGGGGAGGGAGGAGTCTGAGACTGTCCAGGTAAATTTGAGGTGGGGGTGGAGGGTGTTGGTAAAGTGGATGAACTGTTCAACCTCCTCGTGGGAGCACGAGGCAGCGCCGATACAGTCATCGATGTAGCAGAGGAAAAAGTGGAGGGTGGTGCCAGTGTAGCTGCGGAAGATGGACTGTTCCACACATCCTACAAAGAGGCAGGCATAGCTGGGGCCCATGCGGGTGCCCATGGGTAGTCCTAAAAGGGGAAGTACTTTTGAGGCTGTCAGATTCTGGTTAGACCAAATTTGGAGTGTTGTGCACAGTTTTGAGCCCCATATCTCAGGAAGGATGCACTGACTCTGGAGTGTGTTCAGAGGAGGTTCATAAGAATGGTACCAGGAATGAAAAGCTTAACAACTGAGGAATGTTTGAGGACTCTGGGTCTATACACAATGGATTTTAGAAGGATGAGGGGGTATTTAATTGAAACATTAAATGGCCAGGACAGACTGTATGTTGGGAAGATGTTTCCATTGGTAGGAGAGTCTAGGGGACCCGAGGGCACAACTTAGAATAAAAGGAAGAACTTTTAGATTAGATTAGATTACATTACATTACAGTGTGGAAACAGGCCCTTTGGCCCAACAAGTCCACACCGACCCGCCGAAGCGCAACCCACCCATACCCCTACATTTACCCCTTACCTAACACTACGGGCAATTTAGCATGGCCAATTCACCTGACATGCACATCTTTGGACTGTGGGAGGAAACCGGAGCACCCGGAGGAAACCCACGCAGACACGGGGAGAACGTGCAAACTCCACAGAGGAAGTCGCCTGAGGCAGGAATTGAACCCGGGTCTCCGGCGCTGGTCTCCGGCGCTGTGAGGCAGCAGTGCTAACCACTGTGCCACCGTGCCGCCCACGAATGGAAGTAAGGCAAATTGTCTTCAGCCAGAGAGTGGTGAATCTATGGAATTCATTGCCACAGAAAGCTGTGGAAGCCAGGTCATTTGAGTGTATTTAAGACTGAGATAGCTAGGTTCTTGAAGATTAAGTGGATCAAGGGAGATGGGGAGAAAGCAGGACAATGGGGTAGAGAAACTTATCAGCCATGATTGAATGGTGGAGCAGACTTGATGGGCTGAATGGGCTAATTTCCGCTCCTATCTCTTATGGTCTTATCCATACTGTTACAATCTACATGAAACTGCACAGCAATTTACTCCTGTGAAGGTGGTGACCTGTGCCTGACATATAGCCAGCTGCAGGAGATCTTCCTTCCTTTATTCTTGTGTGGGATGTGGGCATTACCATCAAAGTATGTGGGTGCAGTACCACATGCGGACCAGGTTGGGTAAGGATGACAGATCTCATCCCATAAGTGAAGCAGGTGGGTTTTTGCAAAGATTGATGATAATTATCATGGTCACCATCACTGAGACTAATCTTTAATTGCGTGTTTTGTTGAGGCTCCCCAGTTGAAGGGTCTCGATCATGTAGAGTCCCTACTTCAGGGAGCTGGAGGTGAGAAGGTCAGCCCTGTCGATCTCAGAGACGGATTGGAAGCAGTCGCTGGGGTGGATGGTCAGTCTGTACTCAATCTCAGTTGATTAGAAAACCCACCTCGGCCCCTTTGGACTGCACACAAGTTATGGGATGGAGTTTGAACCCATAGCCCACAACTTTAATTGAGACCTCAAGATTATTTCTACCTCCATCCTCAACACCCAGGTTTTCAGGAAAGAGCAGTACCTCCCAAAATAACTCAGCAGATCCCCAACCAATCACTTTGAGTCATATATACAAAAGGAGGCAGAGTTTGGAACTCTCTTCCACAAATGGCACGGGATGCAGGATCAATTGTTTATTTTAGATTTGAGACGGATAAATTATTTTATTAAGTTAAGGTATTCAGGGATATGGGTCAAAGGCATGTCTGTGGAGTTAGACCACAGATCAACCTTGATGTCAATGAATGGCAGAACAGGGTCAAGGGGCTGAATGGCCTACTCCTGTTCCTATGTTCGATGTTGATCTGAAGCAGCGCTGTACATGCAATCAGGAGCCATTGGTTGAAATAAGCCCTTTTCAGGAATTAAGCTTGGAACAATCTTCTCAATAAAGAAGACAATGAGATGAGAGAGACGCACGCATGATTTCCAATCCTGGTTGGAGATGTCAATGTGCTGGGATGGATAGTGGAACGTGGACTGAGTTATTGTTCCAATGTCATTTCCTATTGGCTCCATACAATGACACCACAGTCTTCCAACATTGTACTGCTGGAGTGATTGTTACTGATTTTACATACATAGGGCTGGGTTTTACGCCAATGTACAGTCCACCGTCTCCCACCCCACATCCTGGATTCCTCACAGCAATAACCCGCTGGCCAGGCCATCAATGGCTTCATTGAGACAGAGGAGCTGAGAGTGTGGGAGGAGTGAGAGCGACAGGCCCAAACTGCTTTTGATATACCCTGTATGGAGTTCAAAGGAGCCAAGGTGGGTTTTCTAATCTACTGAGCTCGACAACAGACTGACCGTCCACCCCAGTGACTGCTTACAATCTGTCTCTGAGATTGACAGGGCTGACTCTCTATCGCCTCCAGCTCTCAGGAGGGGGACTCTGCATGACCGAGATCCTTCAACTGGGGCAAATGTCTTGAATCAGGGTATTTCCCGACTTGAACGAAATATCCCAATAGCGAAATGCAACCCAGATTGGAAAACTCCTGCCCCGAAAAAGAAGGACAGAGTTAGTATTATGCCCAGGACTGAAATCATACTGACTCAAGGATAGTGAGATGTTGCTAGGCACCTGGAAAGCAGAGTGAGAGATACGGTTGGTGGTCAATTCTCAATTCAGATTGGCTTTGAGGTTCATCTGTTCTCAACTCAATTTTGGTGTGATCAACACAGGGATGTTGTGATTTTAAATGGCAGGGGGTATTTGATCCTCTCTGTTTGGTACTAATGGGTACCATCTAAGACAAGTCCTTGGAACAGGAGGGAGCCACTTAGTGCCTTGGGCATTCTCTGCTATCCAATTTGATCCCAACTGACCCACAACCCAATTCTATTGAACTGAGCTTGTTCACTAACATAGTCCTTTTTGTCTTAAAAACTTCGGTCAAACATCCACAATATTTTGAGGAAGTTCTACAGACCAACATTGTTTTCAAAAAATTCTTTCCTGAATTTGACCACTGGCCTTGTCAGACATTTACTAATTATAAAAACAAACTATGTAAGTCAAGAAAGGGATTGTTTTTTGTCCTTGCCAACAGTTTTACAATTCTTCTATGGGACGTGAGCATCGCTGGTCAAGCCTGCATTTATAGACAGGCCTGTCTACAATTGTTCTGGAGAAGCTTTGCTGAGATACCATCGTGAACCTCCATCTGATGCAGATATGTCCACAGTGTTTTTAGCAAGAGATCAATGAACATTGATATAATTTAATGGATCAATTCTCTCGTTGTGGCTTGCTAGGTCTTGTGGTGGAAAAAGGTGTTGTTGCATTTATTAATTATTTCAAGAATTTTTATTTTACTTCATTGCTGGTTTGACCAGCAATTATTGTCCATCGCTTTGCCATGAGTCTGGAGTCACGTGTAGGCCAGACCAGGTAAAGGGGAACAGATTTACTTTCCAAAAAGGTTCAATTTTTTTTTGCAATAATCAACAATGGTTACCTGGCCACCATGAAATCAGCTGTTAACTCCACACACTGATTTAATACAGCTTTCACCACTGGGGGATTTGAACCCAAATTGCCAGAGAATTAGCCCTGCGGGGGGGGGGGTTGGAAGCAGTTGTCCAGTGACACTGTCACAGTTGATTGATTACAGATGATTGACTGTTACATGCTTTGTGTTGATTAATAATTGTATAAGATAAGGGTTCTGAAAGAGTTAATGCCTATGCAATCCGGAGCTCCACCCAGTTTGATGAAGTCACACAACATCTGGATGGAGAATAATTTAAAATCTGTCTTCTCCACCTCCTGTTAATAATATTTAATGTGCCTAACAGGGAATGTAATCCCTACATACTTAACATTACATAATCAACTACATTCTATCATGGTAAACAAGTATTGCTTCAGCTTGTGATCCATTCTCCACCCTGGACTATGGAAGAGCCTCTTACACCTGGATAGGGGGGTGGATTGGTGGTAACATGCACTCGGTCCAACCACAGACCAACAGTGGTTGATCGCAAGAGATAGAATATAACATGGTGACCATGCTGGGTATCATCGATCACTACAAAAGATGGTTTGGAAGGGACTCTCATGTACGTGGGGGACTGCAGGTCACACACTGGGGACTTTCAATCTAAACATTACAGTCAGACCTTTCAGGAGTGAAATCAAAAAACAGATCCACACCTGAAGACTGAAAGATGGGGTGGCTGGTGACTTAATGGTTAGCATGCTGCCTCACAGCATCAGGAACTCGGGTTCAATTCCATCCTTGGGTGACTGTCTGGGTGAAGTTTGCATACTCTCCCCAAGTCTGTATGGGATTCCTCCAATGATGTTGGTTGGCTATGGGAAATGCAGAGTGAGGGGGTGGGACTGGGAGGGATACCCTTCAGAGGGTTGGTGTGGACTGAATGGCCTGTTACCACACTGTAGGGATTCTATGCCTGGAATTTTCATCTGAAAATGACAATCAGTTCTGGGCGATTGTGACCTTTAAAGCTGAGACAAGTAGACTTTTGCTCACCAAAGGTATTACGGGAAATGGAGAAAAGTGCAGTGATCCTTGCAGATCAACAAGGATTTCATTTACACTTCCTTCTCCTAGCCACATGTATACATCTTTATCAAGCAATGTTTTCTGGTGAGACTGCTGTGAAGAGGGAAGCACCTACTCATGGCAGAAGATGAACAATAGATTAGATTACATTACATTACAGTGTGGAAACAGGCCCTTCGGCCCAACAAGTCCACACCGACCCGCCGAAGCACAACCCACCCAGACTCTTACATTTACCCCTTACCTAACACTATGGGCAATTTAGCATGGCCAATTCACCTGACCTGCACATCTTTGGACTGTGGGAGGAAACCGGAACACACCCACGCAGAGAACGTGCAAACTCCACACAGTCGCCTGAGGCGGGAATTGAACCCAGGTCTCTGGCGCTGTGAGGCAGCAGTGCTAACCACTGTGCCACCGTGCCGTCCATGAAGTTCATCAATCTGAAACTTTAAATTTATTTCTCTCTCCACTCTTAATATAGTTCCAACATTTTCTGTTTCTAATGGTGTGATCCTTCGTCCCTGCAGGTAGTATCTCAAATCCCACTATTAGAATTCATACTCAATTCTCAAAAAACTAAGAGTTTTAGATTCTTTTTAAGAGAGGTGGTGATTGCTGGCTAAGCCAGTGTTTGTCCCTATTGCCTGTTTGCCCCGGAGAAGATGCTGGTGAGGTGCTTTCTGGAACCGCTGTATCACAGTCCTGTTAGGGAGGGAATTCCAGGATTTTAACCCTGCAACGCTGAAGGAACCGTGATATATTTCCAAGTCAAGATGGTGCGTGGCTTGGAAAGGAACTGGAAGGCGGTGGTGTTCTCGTCTATCTGCTGTCTTCAACCATACGGGAAGTGTCTTGTATTGTGAAAGGAATTGGTGCAAGTGTGTGGGAGTTATGCTTCAGTTGTACTGGCCATTGATCAGATTGTATCTGGGGTGCTGTGTACAGTATTGGTCACCATACTTATAGAAATATGTTAATGCTCTGGAAACAGTTCAGAGAAGGTTTACTAGACTAATACCTGGAATGAGCAAATTGCCTCATGAAGGAAGATTGAATATGCAAGACTTGTATCCTCTTGAATTTAGAGGTAGAGGTGATTCAATGAAAACATATAAGATCCCTGAGGGGACTTAACCGGGTGGACGTGGAAATGATGATTTTCCTCTTTGGGAGAATCCAGACTAAAGGGTCACTTATTTAAGACAGAGGTGTAGAAAGATATTTTTTCTCATGAGTCTTTGGAATTCTCTTCCTCAAAAGACAATGGATTCAGAATGTTTAAATATTTTTAAAGCAGAGGTAGATGGATTCTTGACGATGAAGGGTCTGAAAGATTCTCAGGGATATGCAGCAATGTAAAATCAGAACAGCCTTGATCTTATTGAATAGTGGAACAGATTTGAAAGACGGAATGGCCTACTCCTGCCATGCAGAGTGATAGTTCTGTGCTAAAGGCAGAAGCCACAATGTGCATTACTCCTGCACAAGGAATCTCTTGCATCATGAGGGGATCCCTGCCCACAGAGATCTTCCTGACTGAAGGATCCTCCCACAAAAAACCAGGCAGGCCTCTATTCTGACTCCAGGTAGAAGGCAGCTGTCATCATGTCTTCCTACTGCCTGATCTTCATGGCTGTAGTTATTTCCTTTCAACCCATCGATGAAAAAGCTCTTGTCACCTGTTAAAATCTGATGATGCAAATGATAGGGTTTTTGACTTGAATTCTTATGCTCTTTCTGATTCATTTACTTGTAAAGTACTGGTTTAAAATACCGGATCCGTGAACAATATAAATTCTCATAAAGCGAAGCAAGTTTGTGGGATTATAGTAAGCTGTACAAACGTTGGAGTGTTTTTAAGGTTGGTCTTGTTGTTAGTTGAACTAGTCTGGGGAAGATTTGATACAGGCTGGAATAGGAATGATATCCTCGGTGATCAATATTATATAAAAACAATGTCAAACAAGATGGGGGAGGAACTCTGATTGAGAACCAGTTCAGAGACAGTGAGCGGTGGTGATTCTAGGCTTCTATTCCTGCCTTCAGCAGGATCTAGCAGACTCAGTTGCTTTTGAATGATTCTTTTGTCAACTCTGTGATTATGGACACTGCATAATCCCAGTTATCATCCCCATTTTTGGATAGAAAATTGCTAAATGTTCATAACAGATCCACTGATATCTGACACGGCAGGGAATAAGAGTAACAAATGATCTCCACCCAAAATGTAGATCCGTCTGTTCTTCCCAGGGCCTGTGAAGTATTTTCTGCCTTTGTTTCAAGCTTCCATGATTTGAAGTCGCTCGTTGTAATCTCCATTTCGGAAATGTTGTTGCTTGTAGGCATTTCCCTTTATTGTGTGCATTTCAAAAGCTACTAAGACCGTTCTGAAAGTTTTTAATTTGCGAAGAGAGCTTTACAGAGAAGGAGATAGCTATGGAGCAAACACAGTCTGCTTCAGTGAGAAGTCTGAGGGGATTTCAGGAATTTGATTCAGTACAATAAACTCCAGGGAACACATCTGCTCCATTGCTGGCTGACTCTATTAATCTCACCTCTACATGAATGGGAAACCAAACAATATCACAGAAGTTTCCAGAAATGTTAGTGCAGCCATATAGTGCAATAGTACTGGTGGCTCTAATGTGTCTAAGATGTGGTAATCAAGAAAGGACAGGTGCAGACTTACCATAGACTACTCTCTAGTATCTGTCTCATTCTTAGATACTTGCATCTGCATCAAGGATGGGCACCTCAGCACCTCACTCTACCACAAGCCCATGGATAACCTCACAATGCTATAATACGCATACACAGAATCTATTCAGATGAGGAGGAACGTGACAGACACCTGAAGGTACTCAAGGGTGTCCTCATAAGAACAGGGTACAATGCTCAACTCATCGTCCACCAGTTCTGATGTGCCACATCGAGAAACCATAATGAGCCCCTCAGGAGACAGACACGGGTTGCAACCGATAGGGTACACATCGTTGTCCAGTACTTTTGGGGACCTGAAAAACTATGCCATGTTCTTTGCAGCTAGTACACATTATCGATGAGGATAAGCACCTCGCCAAGACCTTCCCTATGCCTCCACTTCTTGCATGTAAACAACCACCAAACCTTAAACAGACCATTGTTTGCAGCAAACTGCCTAGCCTTTAGGACAACATCAACCACAACACCATACAACCCTGTCATGACAACCACTGCAAGACGTGTCAGAGTATCAACACGGGTAACACCATTACATGTGGGGACACCACCCACAGTGTATGTGGTACGTACTCATGTGACTTGGCCAACGTTGTCTATTTCATATGCTGCAGGTAAGGATGCCCCGAGGCATGGTACATTGGTGAGACCGAGCAGACGCTATCACAACGGTTGAATGGACACCACACAACAATCACCAGGCAGGAGCGTTCCCTTCCAGTCAGGAAACACTTTGACGGTCTGGGACATTTGGTCTCGGATCTTCAGGTGACCATCCTCCAAGGTGGACTTCGAGATAGGCAACAATGCACAGCAGAAGTATACGAAATAAGGTAGGTGAACTTGCAGCGTGGGTTGGTACCTGGGACTTCGATGTTGTGGCTATTACGGAGACATGGGTAGAACAGGGACAGGATTGGCTGTTGAAGGTCCCAGGGTTTAAATGTTTTAGTAGGGTCAGAGGTGGGGGTAAAAGAGGGGGAGGTGTGGCATTGCTTGTCAAAGATAGTATTACAGTGGTGGAAAGGACGATGGATGAAGACTCACCA
>NC_057757.1:9645645-9654613 GCF_004010195.1 Chiloscyllium plagiosum
AGAGATGTTAGGGGTAGGTTCTTTACTCAGCGAGTCGTGAGTTCATGGAATGCCCTGCCAGTAGCAGTGGTGGACTCTCCCTCATTATGGGCATTTAAGCGGGCATTGGATAGGCATATGGAGGATAGTGGGCTAGTGTAGGTTAGGTGGGCTTGGATCGGCGCAACATCGAGGGCCGAAGGGCCTGTACTGCGCTGTATTCTTCTATGTATCTATGTATCTATATGTATTACAGGTGACCCCACTACACTATATACACTCTCTCTCCCTCTCACACACACACCCACACAGTTATATACTCACACATTCATGCAGACCCTCTCTCATCCACACACACATACAGCTCCCACACTCACACCCACGCACGCATTCTCTCACAGGCTTATACTCCATCACATTCACACACCCACTTTACCAAGCTTGCACACATGCAAACACACGCTGTCTCATGTGCACTCACATTCATACACACGCACTCAGATAGACACACTCTGTCTCTCTCCTGCATGCACACACACAGATCTGTTTGTGGGGTGAATTTGTATTTGCAGAATGATATTTGCAGGTACTTTCTCTTTTGCTCAAAAAATGCAAAACCTGCAAAAAGTCAATGCAGGCAGTGAATCCATGTAATATTTGTAAATTCCACTTTGGAAGTAGAAGTAATCTGGCTCAAGATTGGTCTGACTTACACCATTAAGGCATTGTCTGAGCTGAGATGTCACCTATTGTTATATAACTTTAAATTATCTTGAAAATGTGACTTAAAAGTAGTTCTGGGATTTACATATTAAAAGACCGAAACCAGCAAATCCATTCTAAAAGATGAAAGACCTAACAATCTAGGTTTGTTCAATGTATCACTGTAATCCTTTGTTATAAATTCTGTGTCCTAAGATCCTGCTCCACAGCTACCTGATGAAGCACTCCGAAAGCTAGTGCTCCCAAATAAACCTGTTGGACTATAACCTGGTGTTATGTGATTTTTAACTTTAGTCCTGGGATCCACATTGTATGGAACACAGCAAGATAGGAAATAGGATGATAAGTAGGCCATCAGCCCTTTAAGCCTGCTCCACCATTCAAAATGATCATGGCTGATCTTCCAACTCAGTCCCCTTTTCCCACTTTCTCCCCGTATCTTTGATCTTCTTAGCCCTCAGAACTATATTAAACCCCTTCTTGAAAATATTCAATACTCATGCCTCAACCACTTTCTGTGGTAAAGAGTTACCCTTTGTTCAATATAGACATTTATCTTTACTAATGAAACACCAGTAAAAGGCATTGGGAAAACTAGCAACCACAAAAGCCAGGCTTGCGCAAAACCACACAGTTAGAGCTGCTCAAATTGGTTTGAACAAAGCCGTAATATCAGGGGGCACCAGCTGCACTAGGTGATAGTGCTCAGTCAATGTCATCTGGATGCCATGTTGTTTCTCATGGCAACTGGTAAAAAGACATCAGCAACACTAGAAAACCTAGTGGGCGGCACGGTGGCACAGTGGTTCGCACTGCTGCCTCACAGCGCCTGAGACCCGGGTTCAATTCCCGCCTCAGGCGACTAACTGTGTGGAGTCTGCACGTTCTCCCCGTGTCTGCGTGGGTTTCCTCCGGGTGCTCCAGTTTCCTCCCACAGTCCAAAGATGTGCAGGCCAAGTGAATTGGCCATGCTAAATTGCCCATAGTGTTAGGTAAGGGGTAAATGTAAGGGTATGGGTGGGTTGCGCTTCGGCGGGTCGGTGTGGACTTGTTGGGCCGAAGGGCCTGTTTCCACACTGTAATGTAATGTAATCTAAACAGTTCAACACAGCACAGGAACAGGCCCTTCAGCCCACAAATTCGCAAAGAGCAAATCATTCTGTAAATTTGAAATCATCTGATGATGTTGGTACTTCAAGGACAACAGCCTTTTTTAGATCTGGATGTGGCCCACAGTTCCAACTCACTGACCCCCACCAATTCCTCCCCTACCCAGGGCAATTGAAATGAAATGGGAAATTAACCCAGTTCTTTCTTGATCTAACCCACTCTGCCTTCAAACAGTAGGCAACAAGACTAAGACTAGGGTAGTCCCCTTATTATCCGGACTGGGAGTTGATGGCTTCATTGGAACTGGACATGCTCGTTTAACCTGGATCTGGGCAGGTTAAGGTCGGGCGGGGTTTCCTGCTCAGTCAAGCTGCACATGAGAACCTCCCCAAGAGAAAATGTTTTACCATTTTATTCAAGTTCATTGGCCCTGGGGAGCAGCAATCCTCTCTCATGCTCATCCCTCAAGGTGGTTCACTTGTCAAGTTTCTCTTTTGCTTCCACGATCTATTTACTTGATGGAGAGAATCAATCTCAGCTCCCACCAGCTGGATAGACAGGAATTCTGGCCTCAAAGAAAGAAACTGTAAAACTTGGGGAATTTGGACCTGTATGTTCACTTCCCAGAGCTACTTTATTTCACTGTTTCTGTTTCATTTGAACCAGAGTAATGGCCTGAAGCTTGAAGAAGGGGGTACAATAGCTTTTTGGAGATGAGCACATGAGCTGCTTGCTCACTGAGCTTCCCATTCTGACCAAAAACTGTAAACTTGTAACCTTGAATTTTGATAACTGTTAGAAATCTCTCCTGCTGTGAATCCTGGGAGTGATGGATACATGATGTGAATGCTGCTCAGTATTTTGAAGTTAAAAATCACACAACACCAGGTTATAGTCCAACAGGTTTATTTGGAAGCACTAGCTTTCGGAGCACTGCTCCTTCACCAGGTGATGAAGAAACAGCGCTTTGAAAGCTAGTGCTTCCAAATACACCTGTTGGACTATAACCTGGTGTTGTGTGATTTTTAACTTTGTACACCCCAGTCCAACAATGGTGTCTCCAAATCAGTGTTTTGAAATGAGATATTGCTTTTGGGTTATTTGTTTCTCCCTCTGGAACTTCGTCCACGTGATGCACTGGTATCTGACAATCCTTTGTAAATAGTACTCAAGCAGGACGCTGGAAGAACACAGCAAGCCAGGCAGCATCACGGGATGGAGAAATCAACATTTCGAGTATAACCTTCCTTCAAGAATTCCTGAAGAAGGATTACACCCTAAACGTTGGCTTCTTCACATCCTGAAGCTCTGTTGCTTGCTGTGTTCTTTCAGCCTCCTGCTTGTCAATTTTGGATTCCAGCATTTGCCGGTTTTTTTTGCCTCTAATTCCTTGTAGATTACTGTGGTGACCCAGAGTGCTTTACATCACCAATAGCAGTCCCAAGGGAATTCTCCAGATTTTTATTTTCCATTAATGGTCTCTCCCAGGAGATTACTCTGGGAGGTAGGAAGGTGTCTATACGTCTGGCATTATAGTTGTGAAACAGGTCTGATGGTATATCCTGATGAAGGGCTTATGTCCGAAACATCGATTCTCCTGCTCCTCGGATGCTGCCTGACCTGCTGAGCTTTTCCAGCAACACATTCTTGACTCTGATGGTATATCTGACCTTTTCCTGTTCCTTGTTGCTGTAGATTTGGAATGAAGGTGGTGTAGTGAGATTGTCACTGATGATTCTGAGGCCCAGGCTAAGGTTTTAGGGACATGGATTCAAATCTTGCCCCACCAGCTGGTTAGTACATCCAAATAAAAAGCCAGTCTTCTTAATTGTGACCATGGTAATGTGACGATACAATGGTTATTTTGTTTTTTTTTAAGAGAAGTTTTAAGACAGAAGTGCTGAGCTGTCTGTTTGGAAAACCAGTAGCCTAAATAGCTTGTGCAGCCTTAGAGTTTTTTTTTAGTTGGAATAATAGAAGCAGCCTGAATGGGTGTGGTCAATCTCAAATCAAATAAGTTTTAGTTTCTTAGTTTTTCACACATAGCAATTGTTTTGGGATCCATTGCTGCAGTATTTCAGAATTTCAGTCTTTCAGAATTGTCTTGAAGTTTCTCCTCCTGGGCTGCTACAGTTGTGCATGAAATAATCTGTTTGCTTGAATTTCTCTTCTGCCAAGGCTGTGTTTATGGAATGTTACTATATTGGAACTGTTAATTAGTAATAGCTAGTGGATCGATTATTATGTTAAGTTGTCCAATAGAGTCATAGCTAAGCCAATTATTGCCTTTATTCTTTCTTTTGTCTATATTGACCATAGTTTATGAATAAAGTGTGTTTTATTTTACGCTGGTTAGTTTGACCAATTGAATTGCATCTGGAATGCAAAACCTTATATTTATCTTTAAAATAAGAAAATGCTAAGGTCTAGGTTACCTTCTTAATATATTTTAAAGTGGTCTGGTCTGGTCGATATCAACAACTATCATTCATTTGTAAAAATCCATCTTGTTCTCTAATGTCCTTCTGGGGTGGAAACTTGCCATCCTAACTCCATATCCAAAACAGTGGGCGGCACGGTGGCACAGTGGTTAGCACTGCTGCCTCACAGCGCCAGAGACCCGGGTTCAATTCCCGACTCAGGCGACTGACTGTGTGGAGTTTGCACATTTTCCCCGTGTCTGCGTGGGTTTCCTCTGGGTGCTCCGGTTTCCTCCCACAGTCCAAAGATGTGCAGGTCAGGTGAATTGGCCATGCTAAATTGCCCGTAGTGTTAGGTTAAAGGGGTAAATGTAGGGGTATGGGTGGGTTGCGCTTCGGCGGGGGGGTGTGGACTTGTTGGGCCGAAGGGCCTGTTTCCACACTGTAAGTAATCTAATCTAGTGTGCTTCATTCTTAATTGCCCTTTGAAATGGCTGAGCAAGCCTTTCAGTTCCAGGGCAATTAGAGATGAGCAATAAACGCTGCTCTTGCCAGCACCCCCTACGTCTCATGTAAGAATCCAAGAGATACTTATCAAGCTGGGATCTCGATCCTCGAACACCAGTTACTGATTCCACACTCGTCTGGCCAACCGTGATGAGTTGAGATTAGATGATGCCACCATGATACATTTGACGGAAATGGCTGCCTCGAGTAAGGGACTCCAGCCTTTGGTCATGTCCCCTACTGTTGGGGGGGGGGGGGGAGCCAGAGATAGAGGTGTAGACTGACAATCCTCCAGTGATTCCTTTTACTTCTCTTGGACTTGAGCATCTCACTTTGGGCTGCAAACTCTAAATGAATGACAGAGGGGGGAGCAGTTTCGCCCAATGACCTCCTGCATTTATCTGCCTCAGCTGGTAAAACAACCTTCTTCCAGGCCTACCCTACATTCTGGATATTTTTATAACTCGTATAGGAAAGTATTCAGTGATAATTGAGAAAAAAAACACACATGTGAATTATTGATAACTCGATGATTATTCTCCAGATTTGCCCTGGAGATCAATTGTCAATTTCTGGAGACTTGAACTCAATCCCTGAGCATTCGACAATGACAGTCTTTCTCCCTCCTGGTTAATATCAACCAATTCAAACCGGGAACAGATGGAGTGTGGCTCCCCATTAGTCTGCAGCATGCACCATGGGACATTCCTTCACTAAGCCATCAGAGACTCCAACTCTTTGCTGATGCAATTGCAACACCAAAAACAAATTTGCTGGGTCACCAAATGATTCTTGATGACATTTGCAAGCCACTGTGCTGTTCTGAAATGCCTTCTGAAGGATAGGGTTCAATGTGGTTAACCAGATGAGAGCCGGTTTGACCGCTATCCGACCAGGGTAGAGTTACTAGACTGAAAAAGCCATCGAGGTTTGGCACATCAGAATTGGGAGGGGTTCAGAACCAGAGTTTTGAATTTCCTCAAAGACTCCTGTCATTTCCATTAGGTCAGGGCAGGGTCACCACCTGCACTCACTTAAAGTGGGGCGGGAACATGCAGGAAATTAAAATTTCTCTGTCTTTGGCATTTCGTATAGCTGAGTGAGATCCGAAGCTTGTGCTAAGTGAATTCATGCACCGTGGCAGGGGACTACTGAAGAGTCAGGAACCTTTAACAGGTCAGTTTGAAAGTTGCTGCCAATGCCTCCTCATGTCTCACGTGTCCCCATCATTTTCTTTCATATGCCCAAACCACCCCTGGGGTCTTCTATCCCTAATGTCCTTTCCATACCCCTTCTGTGACCACTACCCATCCATATTCCAGGCCCACTCTCCCAATGGACATTATATAATTCCAATCACCCACTCAGATCTGGACAATCCTCAAAACAGTCATCGTATGCATTTGAAAATGTCCCTTGGGGAAAAGAAACTATTGAGCTCTTAAAAGTACCAAACAGCCACCGTCATTCATCGTTTCAATGTCAAAAGCTTTCATCAAGCCCACATCCCTTAATCTTGTGTAAGCATTAAAAACCAACATCAAAGAAATAATTACTTATTATAAGATAATACGTATGTCAATCAAACAAGCCATACAATTCCCTGCTAGGCATGTGAATGTTGCCTGCTGAGCTGAGGGCAGTATCTGTTCCTGGAGCTTAGCCAAACAACTGGATCTGCAGCAGTAGTTTGAGTAGATGACCAGATGACTTTTCCAGATTACCACATTTCCATTTGTCTTCCCAATTATTTGCTGTATCGGCAGGCTAACTTTTGTGATTCAGTTACCAGAACACTCAAAACCCTCTTTACTACAGCATTCAGTGTTTGTTCTCTATTTAAATATTGTGTTTTTCTCATCCTGCTACCAAAGTGAACAGCCTCACATAGTTTTCACATTATACTTGATTTAACAAGTTTTCCCACTCACTTAACTTATGTTCCTTATATAGTTATGAGAAACATAACTAATCCTTATAGTTATAAGGAATAAGTTTGTATCATCCTTCCAAGTTGCTTTCCCACCTAATGTTATATCACCAGCTATTGTGGCTACAATATACTCACTCCCTTTATTCACCTCATCAATACAGACTGTAAACACTTCAGCCGCAACACCATAAGCTCTTAACTTGTGTGCTGAAGTTTTATGTGGTAATTCTTTGCATTTCAGAAACCCAAATTCATTACATTTACTGGTTCCCCTTTATTGCCTCTGGTTATTACATACTCAAAGAGCTTGAATAAATTTTTCAGATATGGTTATCCTTTTAGAAAACCACTTGGCACTACTTGATTGAATTATGATTTCCTAAATGTTCTGCCATTAATTTTATATTGCAGCACTATCCCAACGATAGATAGAGACTATCTGCCCTCTTGTTCCGTTTTTCTCTCTCCATCCTTTCTAAACATTGGTTTAGAAAATCTGTCATTTTCTAAAACATTGAGAATCTGTCACAATCTATGGATTTATGGAAGATTACAACCAATGCATCCATTACATTTGCTGCCACTTCTTTCAAGACCCTAGGAAGCAGACAACTACAGACTTGTTAGCCTTCTGACACATCAAGTTTTGAGATTAGATTAGATTCCCTACAGTGTGGAAACAGGCCCTTCGGCCCAACAAGTCCACACTGACCCGCCGAAGCGTATACCACCCAGACCCATTCCCCTACATTTACCCCTTCACCTAACACTAGGGGCAATTTAGCATGGCCAATTCACCTAACCTGCCAATCTTTGGACTGTGGGAGGAAACCAGAGCACCCGGAGGAAACCCACACAGACACAGGGAGAATGTGCAAACTCCACACAGACAGCTACCCAAGGCTGAAATCAAACCTGGGTCCCTGTGCTGTGAGGCAGCAGTGCTTACCACTGAGCCACCGCCCCTCTAGTTAATGTAATTGTTTTATTTTTCTCATTGAGATGGTACTACTCTTGAGATGATTTGAATATCTTATGCTGTGAAGATAGATACAAAATACTTGTTCAAAGTCCTTATCATTGCTTCATTTACCATTAATAATTTCCAAGTCTCACTCTTTACAGGGGACAAAGTTAAAAAATCACACAATACCACGGTATCGACCAACAGGTTTATTTGGACGGAGTAGCTTTCAGAGTGCTGCTTCATCATCAGGTGGTTTTGCAGAGATTTGAAAGCTTGTACCTCCAAATAAACCTGTTGGGCTATAACTTGGTGTTGTGTGATTTTTAACTTTAAGCAACCCAGTCCAACACTAGCTCCTTCAAATCTTTAAAGGGGGGGTGCTGACTTGAGCTATTCTCCTCTTTTTCATAAAAGCGTAGAAGCTTCTACTGTCTATCTTTACACTTCTTGCTCATTTATTCTAATATTCCAATTTCTCCCTGTATCAGTTCTTTAGTCATCCTGGCTCAGTTTCTGAAAGTTTTTTTACTCAGCATCCGTATGGTGGAGTCTTTCTTTCTTTGACATCAATGACCCTCACTAGATTGGGCTTTTTGCAACAGTGTGGAGTTTCTTGATCACATAGTCCAGCCAGGCAAGTGCAGTAAATATAGAACATAGAACAATATAGCGCAGGAGGAGAATGGGAGCATTCCCATAGGATTATTACCGTTTAGATTTATTCAAGGTACTACACACGTTTGCCTGAGCGTAAACTTAGTTAAATAAAATGGTTGGCATCGATCTTCAATAGGGGGGTGTACCTTCAGGTGCTGGAGTTGCCTTCGCTCATCCTCCAGCTGTCGTTTCTTGTTTTCTATCTCTGTCTGTCGCTTCCTCTTCTCCTGGGAATGAGAGAGAGCAAGAAGGAATCAGTTCAAAAGACTCGCTAAATAATTCCCCGTTCACTTACTCAGTCTGTTGTCTCTCTCAGTTTTCCTGAATAGAACATCCTGAAAGGGGAACTGCTGCTGGATTTGCGTTACGTTGCATTAAATTCAGTGATTGGTTAATTGTGGATTTTCACACAGAAGGTGATGAATGAATTCACACAGTCTTTTAACGTCAGAGATTGGTTTCAGTTAAACATTATTATTGTGAAATATCGCTTTTTTTAAAAAAGGTTCCAATAAATTCTGAGTAACAATGGCAGCTTTTAATAGTTCCAAACAAAACTGCTGCTTCAACCGCCTGTCTCCCCTCCTCACTCCCACATTGTCCCAATACACCCCCTTCCCCACTCCATTCCTTCCCCACTCTCCCACTCTCCCACCCTCCCCCACTCCCTCC
>NC_057757.1:9654651-9665015 GCF_004010195.1 Chiloscyllium plagiosum
GTTCGTTAGCAGAGGGATTGAATTCAAGAGTCGTTAAGTGATGTTGCAGCTGTACAGGACTTTGTTTAGGCCACATTTGGAGTACTGTGTGCAGTTCTGGTTGCCTCACTTTAGGAAAGATGTGGAAGCTTTGGAGAGGGTGCAGAGAAGATTTACCAGGATGTTGCCTGGAATGGAGAGGAAGTCGTACGAGGATAGGTTGAGAGTTCTCGGCCTTTTCTCGTTGGTACGGCGTAGGATGAGGGGTGACTTGATAGAGGTTTATAAGATGATCAGAGGAATAGATAGAGTAGACAGTCAGAAACTTTTTCCCTGGGTACAACAGAGTGTTACAAGGGGACATAAATTTAAGGTGAAGGGTGGAAGGTATAGGGGAGATGTCAGGGGTGGGTTCTTTACCCAGAGAGTGGTGGGGGCATGGAATGCGCTGCCCGTGGGAGTGGTAGAGTCGGAATCATTGGCGACCTTTAAGCGGCATTTGGATAGGTACATGGATGGGTACTTAATCTAGGTTAGAAGTTCGGCACAACATCGTGGGCCGAAGGGCCTGTTCTGTGCTGTATTGTTCTATGTTCTATGTTCTATGTACTCCAGGTTGCTGAGTCTAAAATCGAGGGACACTAGGTAAGGATAAGGGGAGTGACACTTCAGTCTGAAATGAGAAGAATTCCTCTTACTCAGTGTTGTAAATCTTTGCCATTCTCTCCCAGCAATCTATGGAAGCTGAATTGTTGAATATGGTTAAAGTTGAGACTGATAGATTTCTGCTGACTAGAGTATCCAAGCTTATGGGGCTGGGGTGGGTAAAATACAATGAATTCTTCAATTAGCTAGGATTGCACTGAATGGTGAGGGAAGCCCGATAGGCAGTGTGGTCTACTCCTGCTCTGATGTGCTATGTTCCTTGATCCATCATTCTCAATATCCAGGAGAAAAATGCAAGATGATCCCCATCGTGAATACTTAGTGAACTGACTAATAGCTTAGGAGTGGGTCTGGGTGGGTTGCCCTTCAGAAGGTCAATGCAGACTCAATGGGCTGAATGGCCTCTAATTACACTGTAGGGATTCTATGATTCTATAAAGACTCAGTCAGGCAGGTGTTTGCTGACACCATTGTAAAGGGGACTGCTGGCTTTGTTTGATTGACAGGTTTATTACTGTTGAAGTCTGTTTTAATTAGTTGTGTGTAGTTTTAACTAAGGTCAAAGTTTCTTCAATGGAATTTAGGAAATAATTCATTTATGAGACATGGCTTTCACTGACTTGGCCAGCATTTATTGCTCATCCCCAACTGCACTCAAACTAAATGGTTTGCAAAGCTATTTCAGAGGCAATTAAGAGTAAACCATAATGCTATGAGTCACATGTAGGTCAGGCTAGTTAAGAGTGGCAGATTTCCCTCCTTAAAGGACATTAGTAAACCAGATGGGTTTTTATGTAAATGAACAGTGGTCATCATTAGATTCAGTTTTTAATTTCAGAATTTATTGAACTCAGATTTCACCAAGGTGAGATTCAAACCCATACCCCAGAACATTAGCATGGGATTCTGGATTATTCGTCGGTGATTTTGTCACTACACAGCCACCTCTCCATTTCACAGGTAGCATTTCAGTGACAGTTTTATTACATTCTATGATGTCAGTTTTCAATATCTATCTGCTTATTTGAGCAATATTAAAGGTTTTTTTTCAGTGAGATGCTCATTGGCTGTGTTTGATTGACAATTTTATGATCAACTGGGCATCAAAGTGGAACTGGAGGCCATGGGTACATCCCATTTCATCGTGCCAATGTGGGGTTGCCCAGTGTTGGAAAATTCAGCGGCCAGCTCACCAACTTAACTTTAGAGGTAGGTCATCCGGGTTGGAAAACAAGAAGCACTTTCTGACTTGATGTAAAAACCTGGAACTCACTCTCCCAAAGGTATTTGGATACTAGGGAATAACTGGAGCTTTCCAGACTGTGATTAACGGAGCTGGTTAGTTAATGTCATGGAGCCAAAATGTGTAAGGTTATAAAAGGATTTGCAAAAATGGTTTCAGAGATGAGGATCTGAGGTAGAGGTTTGGAGAAGTTAGGACCAACTTCCTTGGAGAGAAGAAGGTTTGAGAGGAGATCTGATTGAGGTGTTCAAAATCTTTGGTAGGTCAGGACAGAGTATATAGGATCAGGGATCAAGAATGAGAGGACACAGAACCTAATGT
This sequence comes from Chiloscyllium plagiosum, assembly GCF_004010195.1. NCBI lineage: Eukaryota > Metazoa > Chordata > Chondrichthyes > Orectolobiformes > Hemiscylliidae > Chiloscyllium > Chiloscyllium plagiosum. The sequence goes on from NC_057757.1 coordinate 9,656,861, forward strand.
CATTGATATACTATGATGGCCATCGATATGTACCAACAGATTCAGGAGCAGCTTCTTCCCTACTGTTGTTAGACTTCTGAACAGACTTCTCAAATTTTAAATTTAATGATGAACTCACTCTTCCTCTGCAGCTGCAACACAGTATTCCTTGTTCTGTTCTATTACCCTAATGCACTTTGGTATGGTATGATCTGCCTGTACTACATGCAAAACAAAAGTTTTCACTATACCCAGGTGCATGTGACATTAAAAAATCAAATCAAAAAAACATTGAATAATAATATCAGATCAGATGAATGAAAACTAATTTTCCTAAACAGTTAAAGTTTTCCTGTGGACAGTGTTCAGCTGAGGCATTCAAAAGGGAATTGGCCTTTTAGATTAGATTATTGACAGCATGGAAACAGGCCCTTCGGCCCAACAAGCCCACACCGACGCGCAACCCACCCAGAACCATTCCCCTACATTTACCCCTTCACCTAACACTACAGGCAGTTTAGCATGGCCAATTCACCTAACCTGCACATCTTTGGATTGTTGGAGGAAACCCATGCAGACACGGGGAGAATGTGCAAACTCCACACAATCAGTCACCTGAGGCGGGAACCGAACATGGGTCTCTGATGCTGTGAGGCAGCAGTGCTAACCATTGTGCCACCTTGCTGCCCACATTTAAAAAGAAACAAGATTCAAGGTTTTGGGGGTGAGGGTAAGGCAGAAGAACAGCAGTAAATGACTCAGCCCAAGAGTTGGTGTCACAAAGATGGGTTTAGTGCCTCCTTCTGCATCACAACAAATCTGTGAATTGGTTTCAAGGTGTCAATTAACCATGACCTGCTGGAAGAACGGAGCAGAATTGAGGGGCTGAATTGTGACTCCGACACTTACGGAGCTTATTCAGGGTGGAGGAGAGGATGCTGGTGAGGAGAATCTTCTTTAGAGCAACAAACGTGGGACAATGGTTTCAGCACTGGTGGCCATGAAGTAAAAGTAGTACCAGCCTCTGTTGAGGCATCTTTCACTGTGTGGGACCACTGGCCCACCTTGAAACAAAGCTGATTTGATGATACCATTCCTTTTGAGCTCAGGTCATTAACTTATTGTCGGCTTCACCCTGAGCCAATTCTCTTGGCCGTTCACCATTGTCTTCCACTCTCAGGGGGAAGGCTGAGGGGGCAGGTCCCAATATCAGATATTGGCCAAATGCTGTTGGCACTGCTCTGTTCCGTACACTAGCAATTTGGCAACTGAGTAAACTGGTGTGTCGGTGTGATGAGCATGCTCCTTTAATCTGTATTTCAGTTCTTTCTGCAATGCAGTCTGCTCAACAAAAGGTTGAAAGAAGCCTTTCAGCTTAAGAGTCTCAAATCTTTCAAAGCTTGCTTGAAGACTCATTTATGAAGGGTGATTGATATACATTATGTCAGAAAATTCTCAGCATTGAATGAAATATTAGGGCTCGTACCAGCACTTTTCACATTTCAGAAGAACATAGCACTCAAATAGTTTATCTGATTTCAGTTTTCACTTTGCCATTTCCAACTCAATGACCTTGTCCTCCTGTACCATTGAAAATGGGAATAGGTTTCTGATCTAACCCTCATCTTTATTCTTTCATCAGATGTGCCAGGATTTGTTGCTCATCCCCAACTGCCTTTGAACTGAGCAGTCACTATGTCAGTTCAATGAGAAGTTAAGAGTCAAGCATATTGTTGTGGCTCTGGTGTTACATGTAGGCCAGGATGGTAGGTTTCCCTCTAGAAACAACATGAGTGAACTGATAGAGCATTTTTTTAAAGCAGTCACCATTACTGAGGTTATCTTAATATTCCAAATTTATTAACCAAATTCAAATTAAACCCACAGCTATTGTGGGATTTGAACCCATGGCTAAGTAAAATCGAGGTTTCTGGATGACTAGTAATTACCATCAGGCCCCATCTTCCCAAACTCTTGTCACTAATTGAGAGCGGTGTCTGGTTCTGGTGATCATGACATGGTGCAGGTGACCGAACTCTGTATTCAGAGGAGAGAAACCCCATAAGATTCATCCCTTTTACCAGGAGCCTCAGTTATGGAGAAAGACTAGAGAGATACCTGGAAATAATGTTCATGGCAATAACAGAGGTAAGGGAAAGGGCAGGAGGTTTCCTGATGATGTGAGGAGAAACCTTTTCACTCAGAGGGTGGTGGGAATCCAGAACTCACTGCCACTAAGGCAGAAACCTTCAAAACAATTGATCAGTTGGGTCAATGGGCTAAGGCATGGCTGATGAAGTTCAATTTGATAAATGTGAGGTAATGTATTTTGGTAAAACAACAAAAGGCAGGACTTTGAATTAAAAGTAGAGCCTTGGGTATAAAAGAGAGAGGTACGGGTTTAGGTACACAATTCTTTGAAGATTGTGTCACATGTAGACAGGTTAAGAAGGCATTTAGTACGCTAACCTTCATTAGTCAGACTTTTGGGTATAGGAGTTGTGATGTCATGTTGAGGTTATACAGGAGGTTGCTGAGGCCTCTTCTGGAGTACTGCGTCTAGTTCTGCTCACCCTGTTGTAGGAAGGATATTATTAAGCTGTAGAGAGTTCAGCAGAGATTTACCAGGATGTTGCCGGAATGGAGCATTTGAGTTATAAGGAGAGGCTGGATAAGTTGGGACTTTTTTCATTGGCGTGTATGTGGTTGAGGGGTGACCTTACAGAGGTTTATAAAATCATGAGGGGTATGGATAAGGTGAGTGGCAGATATCTTTTCCCTTGGGTCAGAGATTTCAAGACTAGGAGGAATATTTCTAAGGTGAGAGGAGAAAGATTTAAATAAGACATGAGGGCAATATTTTGGAGTGGTTTGTGTGTGGAATGAACTTCCAGAGGCACAGTTACAATGTTTGAAGACGCTTGGATAAGTAAATGAGTGGAAAATGTTTGGAGGGATATGGGCCTGGAGCAGGCAAGTGGGACTCGTTTAGTTTGGGATTATGTTCAGCATGGACTGGTTGGATCTGTGACACTATAAGTATTTAGATATGCACTTATAATGTCAAGGCAGGCAAGACTATGGGCTAAGTATTGAATTGGAATACTTAGGTGGCTGATGGGCCAAAGGGCTTTATTCTGGCTGTAGATCTCTCTGACGTTATGTATGAATTGAAGCACGTGGAACTCATATACATCCCTCCATTGCATAGGCTGCGTGGTAATTATTAACAAAGCTGTCTGGCTGGTTATGAACAAAGACAATTATTTCTCAAACGAAAACATTTTCACAGATTAGAAGTAGATAATTCCCAGGAAAACACAAGGAGGTTCCACACACAATAAAAGGAAACAAAGGTCGCTGTTAAATCTGCAAAAAGGTTAACAGGAAAAGGGATCGTGCACAACAGCGATAGCCTGAGAAAAAAGAACTTTTCTAACTGCATTAAACACCAGAAACCCAACAGACATGTTATATCATTAAGAGATTCGCAAAGACTGACTTAGACGGAATGTTCAATGTACAGTAGAAATAGCAAATGAATATTTTATATTAGCCTTTACTTTTGAAGAAAAAGATCAAATCATGCTGCTAAAATTAAAATTATTCACAGTAATAGATGATGAATCTGAAATAAGAAGCTTTCAAGAGATCAGGCAGTCTACCTACATGCTAATACTCATGGGTCCGTCAAGATAGAAGGAAAGCACTGAGACTATCATTTACCTCAACGGGAACACTGCTCTGAGACCAGAGGATTGGCAGTACCAAGCAGTTGCCACAGGGACATTGTGTGTGTGCACATCTGTGTCTGTGTGTATGTTCCTATGTGCATGTTTGTGTTTCTGTGTGCATGTCTGTGTGCGAGTGTGCCTGTGTGTATGAACCTGAATTGTAGTTCCAGTGTTCAGGAGGTTGAGAGTAGTGAGGTCAGAAATAAGGTTTCAAGGTCGCAAGAGTTGACCAGCATGCAGGAAGGTGGTTTGAAGTGTGTCTACTTCAACACCAGGAGCATCCGGAATAAGGTGGATGAACATCAGCATGGGTTTGTACCTGGGACCTTGATGTTGCAATATTGTGGCCATTTCAGAGACATGGATAGACTGGGACAGGAATGGTTGTTGCAGATTCTGGGGTTTAGATGTTTCAGTAAGAACAGTGAAGATGGTAAAGGGGTGTGGGGGTGTGGCATTGTTAGGCAAGGACATTATTACGGTGGCCGAAAGGACGTTTGAGGACTCATCTAATTAAGTAGTATTGGCTGAGGTTAGAAACAGAAAAGGAGAAGTCACGCTTGTGGGAGTTTTCTGGAGGCCTCTGAATTGTTCTAGGGATGTAGCAGAAAGAATAGCAAAGATGGATAGGAGTGAGAGTAACAGGGCAGTTGTTATAGGGGACTTTAATTTTCCAAATATTGACTAGAAACATGATAGTTCGAGTACTTTATATGTGTCAGTTTTTGTCCAATATGTGCAGAATGGTTTCTTGACATGGTACATAAACAGGTCAACAAGGGGTGAGGCCACAGTGGATTTGGTACTGGGTAATGAAACCGGCCAGGTGTTAGATTTGGAGGTAGTGATCACAATTCGGTCATGTTCACTTTAGTGATGGAAAGGGATAGGTATATAATGCAGGGCAAGAGTTATTGCTGGGGGAAAGGCAATTATGATGCGATTAGGCAAGGTTTAGGTTGCATAGGATGGGGAAGGAAACTGCAGGGGATGGACACAATTAAAATGTGGAGCTTGTTCAAGGAACAGCTACTGCGTATCCTTGATAAGTATGTACCTGTCAGACAGGGAGGAAGTGGTCAAGTGAGGGAGCCGTGGTTTACTAAAGAAGTTGAATCTCTTGTCAAAAGGAAGAAGAGGCTTATATTAGGATGAGGTATGAAGATTCAGGGTGCTTGAGAGTTATGTGCTCGCCAGGAAAGACCTAAAGAAAGAGCTAAGAGCCAGGAGGGGACATGAGAAGTATTTGGCAGCTATGATCAAGGAAAACCCTGAAGTTTTTTACAGGTATATCAGAAATAAAAGAATGATCAGAGTAAGATTAGGGCCAAGCGCTGAAAATGTGTTGCTGGAAAAGTGCAGCAGGTCAGGCAGCATCCAAGGAGCAGGAGAATCGACGTTTCGGGCATAAGCCCTTCTTCAGGAAACGGGCTTATGCCCGAAACGTCGATTCTCCAGCTCCTTGGATGCTGCCTGACCTGCTGCACTTTTCCAGCAACACATTTTCAGCTCTGATCTCCAGCATCTGCAGTCCTCACTTTCTCCTCTAAGATTAGGGCCAATCAAGGGTAGTAGTGGGAAGTTGTGTGTGGGGTCTGTGGAAAGTGGAAAGTGTTAAATGAATATTTTTCATCAATATTCAGACTGGAAAAAGACAATGTTGTTGAGGAGAATACTGAGATACAGGCTACGAGACAAGACAGGATTGAAGTTCATAAGGAGGAGGTGTTAACAATTCTGGAAAGTGTGAAAATAGATAAGTCTGCTGGGCCGGATGGGATTTATCCTAGGATTCTCTGGGAAGCCAGGGAGGAGATTGCAGAGCTTTTGGCTTTGATCTTTATTTTGTCATTGTCTACAGGAATAGTACCAGAAGACCGGAGGATAGCAAATATTGTCCCCTTGTTCAAGAAGGGGAGTAGAGACAACCCTGGTAATTATAGACCAGTGAGCCTTACTTGTGGGTAAACTGTTAGAAAAGGTTATAAGAGATAGGATTTATAATCGTCTAGAGAGGAATAAGTTGATTAAGGGTAGTCAACACGGTTTTGTGAAGGTAATTCGTGCCTCACAAACCTTTTGAGATCTTTGAGAAGGTGACCAAACAGGTGGATGAGGGTAAAGCGGTTGATATGGTGCATATGGATTTCAGTGAGGCTTTTGAAAAGGTTCCCCATGGTAGCCTATTTCACAAAATACAGAGGCATGGGATTGAGGGCAACTTAGCAGTTTGGATCAGAAATTGGTTTGTTGTCAAACAACAGAGGGTGATGGTAAATGGGAAATGGTCATCCTGGAGTTCAGTTATGAAATGATGTGCTGCAAGGATCTGTTTTGGGAGTACTGCTGTTTGCCATTTTTGTAAATAACCTGGATGAGGGCGTAGAAGGATGGGTAAGTAAATTCACAGATGACATTAAGGTCGGTGGTGTTGTGAATAATGTGGAAGGATGTTGCAGGTTACAGAGGGACATAGGTAACTGCAGAGCTGGCTAAGAGGTGGCAAATGGAGTTTAATGTGGAAAAGTGTGAGGTGATTCACTTTGGAAAGAGCACTAATGAGCACTCTGGGTAGTGTAGATGAGCAAAGAGGTCTTGCTGTCCATGTACATAGATCTCTGAAAATTACCACTCAGGTTGATAGGGTTGTTAAGAAGGCATATGGTGTGTTAGCTTTTATTGGTAGAGGGATTGAGTTTCGGAGTCACGAGGTCATGCTGCAGCTGTACAAAACTCTGGTGCGGCTGCACTTGGAGTATTGCATACAGTTCTGGTCACTGCATTATAAGAAGAAAGTGGAAGCTTTGGAGAGGGTCCAGAAGAGATTTACTGGAATGTTATCTGATATGGAGGGAAGGTTTTATGAGGAAAGGCTAAGGAACTTGAAGCTGTTTTCATTCGAGAGAAGAAGGTTGAGAGGTGAATTAATTGAAACATATAAGATAATCAGAGGGTTAGATAAGGTGGACAGGGAGAGCCTTTTTCCTCCGATGGTGATGGTTAGCAAGATAGAACATAACTTTAAATTGAGGGGTGTTAGATTTATGACAGACGTCAGAGATAGTAGCATGGAACGCACTACCTGTAACAGTAGTAAACTCACCAACCTTAATGACTTTTAAATGGTCATTGGATAGACATGTGGATGAAAATGGAACAGTTTAGAATAGATAGACTTGAGATTGGTTCCACAGGGCGGTGCAACATTTGAGGGCCAAAGGGCCTGTACTGCGCTGTAATGTTCTATGTTCTATGAGGTGTCCATTACCAGTCCTGCTGGGATTTGCTAATGTACAAATGCAGTAGCATTGGCTGGGCAGAATTCCAAACTGATTCCAGAGGTCTCTGCTCCCACCACATGCCCTGGATATTAAGATCAATTCTATTAATGGTAACAATACATATATATTTTAGTAGGGGCTTATTATTGTGATGCATTGTAATTACTAATATACTTCCAATGATCCAATGATCACTGCTGGAATTTGCTGATAGACATCAATGAAGGACAGCATTGGGCTTGGTTATATCCCCAAAACCCCATAGAAAATCCAGTTCCCCCACCCTCCCTGGAGTCCAGTGCTCTTCCACTGCCCAACACTATCTCTCCCAAGTGTGAAAGTGGACCCTTATGTGAGGTTGTGCAGCTCTTCTCAAACCTTGGCCCAGTAGCAGATTGAAAAGGAGGGGAAGGGAATGGGCGATGGGAAGGAGAGGTGAAAGGGATGCACTGACCAGCTCATCATGCATCTTGTAACAACCAATCAGGAGACGCATGTCCCAAAATCGAGTGGGATGTTGCTGGATGGGTAGATGTAGGATAAGGTCCATGTCGTCATGGAGAGTAAACGTATCAGTTACCAGTTTGATCCATCCCATTCCACAGGCAGTTTAAACGATAATCCAGACTCACATCCCAGCCAGCAATTAAAGCCAAGTTTCATTTATTCATTCACAGCCTATTACTTATACAGGTGAGATATTACAACATCTGGAGGGGACACTCTATCTTCGAAATGGAGTTCTGTTGGAAGCAGATATAGGAGAAGATGGAGATTGTTGATCAAAGTACTTTCATTGAGTGGGGTGATCAGTCAAACTCATGTCATCCTCTGGCCAAAAGCCAGGATTAAATGGTTCTCATATTGATTACCATTCTCCATGGGCTGAACCAGAACCACCCTCAGTCTGTACTGAGACAGCTGGTTTTGGAAGTGGGAGAGACGGTTCAGGACATTGGGTAACTGACAATGGCCAGTATTCCCTGATTAATCATTTCAGATGTTGGGAACTGTCGAGAAGAGAGAGAGGAACATCGTTTCCAGTTGTGGCATCAGTTTATTGGGCTGCATTTTGGGTGTGGGTGGGGTGGGAGGGGGGTGTCAGCTGAGGAGGGAATCGTTTAAAAAGATTAGATTAGATTAGATTAGATTAGATTAGAT
>NC_057757.1:9665057-9682095 GCF_004010195.1 Chiloscyllium plagiosum
CCGGGTCTCTGGCGCTGTGAGGCAGCAGTGCTAACCACTGTGCCACCGTGCCGCCCACAAAAGAATATAGGTGCTTCAGGATTCAGGCATTGCTGGCAAAACTGTATCTGTAGCTTGTCCGATGGGATGGAGAGCAGCTGCTGGTGGTTCAGGTTGTACCAGCTCAGCGGGAAGTGAAGGGTCACTCATCTTGGTATTTGACTGGAATCACGTCCAGGCCAGACCAGATAAGGAAGGCAGTATCCCTTCCCAGTGCAGCTTATATCCACGAAGGAGATGCCTTCTGTCTCTGTGATTACACCCTCACCTCACACTCAGTTTTGTTTCTGGAACCTGAGGACCATATCTCAGCTGACAGACCTAGTGCAAACATTTATCACAGACAGCAACTTCCAAACCCACAACCACATCCATCTAGAAGGTCAAAAGCAGCAGATACGTGGCAGCAGCAACAACACCTCCTGCAAGGACCCCTCCTACAAAAACTCTTTGTTGACCCACAATGGAATTCTGGGATTTGAACCCATTTTAACAGCAATATATTTCCAAGTTAGGACAAAGAGTTATATTGCTGTTAAAATGGGTTCAAATCCCAGAATTCCATTGTGGGTCAACAAACACCAATGGACAGCAAAGGTTAAGTCAGCAGTTCACCACCACCCTTTCAAAGGCAATTGGAGAAGGGAAGCAAATACCAGGCCAGCAACTCATGTCCTTATCTTGGAAAATAACTTGTAAAACGTAGAGAGCGAGTGCAATGCTGTTGCAGAGACAACCTCAAGGGAGCATTGCACTATCAGAGGGCCAATGTCAAGCAAGCACTGCATTGTTGGAGGGGTAGTACTGAGGGAATGGGCACTGTTGGAGGGTCGGTGCTGAGGGACTGCTGCACTGTCAGAGGGTCTGCACTGAGGGAGTGTCACACTGTTGGAGGGTCAGTGCTGAGGGAGCACCGCACTGTCAGAGGGTCAGTGTAGAGGGAGTGTAGTACTGCTGGAGGGTCAGTGCTGAGGGAGCACTGCACGATCAGGAGGTCAGTGCTGAGTGAGCACCGCACTGTCAGAGGGTCAGTGCTGAGGGAGCACCGTACTGTCAGAGGGTCAGTGCTGAGGGAGTGCTGCACTGTCAGAGGGTCAGTGCTGAGGGATCGCCTCACTGTCAGAGGATCTGTGCTGAGGCAGTGCTGCACAGTCAGAGGGTCAATGCAGAGCGAGTGTAGCACAGTGGGAGGGTCAGTGCTGATGGAGCACCGCACCGCCAGAGGGTCAGTGCTGAGGGAGTGCCACACAGTCGGAGTGTCAGTACTGAGAGATCACTGCATTTTTGTAGAGACAGTGCTGAGGGAGTGCCGCATTGTCAGATTGTCAGTGCTGAGGGAGCACCTCACTGTCAGAGGGTCAGTGCTGAGGGAGCGCCTCACTGTCAGAGGATCTGTGCTGAGGGAGTGCTGCACTGTCAGAGGGTCAGTGCTGAGGGATGTGCTGCACTGTCAGAGGGTCAGTGCTGAGGGAGCGCTGCACTATCAGAGGGTCAGTGCTGAGGGAGCACCATATTGTCAGAGGGTCAGTGCTGAGGGAGTGCTGCACTATCAGAGGATCAGTGCTGAGGGAGTGCTGCACTGTCAGAGGGTCAGTGCTGAGGGAGCACCGCGCTGTTGGAGGATCAGTGCTGAGGGAGCACTGCTCTGTCGGAGGCCCAGTGCTGAGGGAGCACCGCACTGTCAGAGGGTCAGAGCTGTGGGAGCATTGCACTGTCGGAGGAACAGTGCTGAGGGAGCACCTGACTGTCAGAGGGTCAGTGCTGAGTGAATGCCTCACTGTCAGGGTCAGTGCTGAGGGTGCACCGTACTGTCAGAGGGTCAGTGTTGAGGGAGCGCCTCACTGTCAGAGGGTCAGTGCTGAGGGAGTGCTGCACTGTCAGACGGTCAGTGCTGAGGGAGTGCCTCACTGTCAGAGGGTCAGTGCTGATGGAGTGCCGCACTGTCGGAGGGTCAGTGTTGAGGGAGTGCTGCATTGTCAGAGGCTCAGTGCTGAGGGAATGCTGCGTTGTCAGAGGGTCAGTACTGATGGAGTGCTGCACTGTCAGAGGGTCAGTGCTGAGGGAGTGTTGCACTGTCAGAGGGTCAGTGTTGAGGGAATGCTGTACTGTCAAAGGGTCAGTCCTGAGGGAGCACTGTACTGTAAGAGGGTCAGTGCTGAATGGTCAGAGGGTCCGTGCTGAAGAAGTGTCGCACTGTCAGAAGGTCAGTGCTGAGGGAGTGTTGCAATGTTGGAGGGTCAGTGCTGAGGGAGTGCCGCACTGTGAGAGGGTCAGTGCTGAGGAAGCGCCGCACTGTGAGAGGGTCAGTGCTGAGGGAGTGCTGCACTGTCAGAGGGTCAGGGCTGAGGGAGTGCCGCACAGTCAGAGGGTCAGTGCTGAGGGATCACTGTACTGTCAGAGGGTCAGTGCTGAGACAGTGCTGCACTGTCAGAGGGTCAGTGCTGAGGGAGCAACTCACAGTTACAGGGCCAGTCCTGAGGGAGCACTGTACTGTCAGAGGATCAGTGCTGAGGGAGTGCTGCACTGTCAGAGGGTCAGTGCTGAGGGAGTATTGCAATGTCAGAGGGTCAGGGGTGAGGGAGTGCTGCACTGTCAGAGGGTCAGTGCTGAGGGAGTGCTGCACTGTCAGAGGGTCAGTGCTGAGGGAGTGCCTCACTGTTGAAGGGTCAGTGCTGAGGGAGCGCTGCACTGTCAGAGGGTCAGTGCTGAGGGAGACTGTACTGTCAGAGGGTCAGTGTTGAGGGAGCGCCTCACTGTCAGAGGGTCAGTGGTGAGGGAGCACTGTACTATCAGAGGGTCAGTGCTGAGGGAGTGCTGCACTGTCAGAGGGTCAGTACTGAGGGAGCGCCTCACTGTTAGAGGGTCAGTGCTGAGCGTGCACCTCACTAACAGAGGGTCAGTGCTGAGGGAATGTCGCAGTGTTGGAGGGTCAGTGTTGAGGGAGCACCGCACTCTCGGAGGTTCAAAGCTGTGTGGGCGTCGCACTGTCGGATGGTCAGAGCTGTGGGGGCGCCGCACTGTTGGAGGGTCAATGCTGAGGGACTGCCGCACTGTCAGAGGGTCAGTGTTAAGGGAGTGCCGCACTAACAAAGGGTCAGTGCTGAAGGAGCATCGCACTGTCAGATGGTCACTGCTGACGGAGTGCCACACTGTCGGATGGTCAGCGCCGGGGCAGTGCTTCACTGTCCGAGGGTCAGTGCTGAGGGAAGTCACACTGTCAGAGGGTTAGTGCTGAGGAGAGTGACACTGTCGGAGGGTCAGTACTGAGGGAGTGCTGTACTGTCAGACAGTCAGTGCTGAGGGAGTGCTGCATTGTGAGAGGGTCAGTGCTGAGGTAGCATCTCACTGTCGAAGGGTCAGTGCTGAAGGAGTGCTGCACTGTTAGAGGGTCAGTGCTGAGGGAGTGTTTCAATGTCAGAGGGTCAGTGCTGAGGGAGTGCCTCACTGTCGAAGGGTCAGTGCTGAGGGAGTGCTACACTGTCAGAGGGTCAGTGCTGCGGGAGTGTTGCAATGTCAGAGGGTCAGTGCTGAGGGAGTGCTGCACTGTCGGAGGGTCAGTGCTGAGGGAGACTGTACTGTCAGAGCATCAGTGCTGAGGGAGTGCCTCACTGTCAGAGGGTCAGTGGTGAGGGAGCACTGTACTATCAGAGGGTCAGTGCTGAGGGAGCGCCTCACTGTCAGAGGGTCAGTGCTGAGGGAGCGCCTCACTGTCAGAAGGTCAGTGCTGAGGGAGTGCTGCACTGTCAGAGGGTCAGTGCTGACGAAGTGTTGCAGTGTTGGAGGGTCAGTGCTGAGGGAGTGCTGTGCTGTCGGAAGGTCAGTGCTGAGGGAGTGCTGCACTGTTAGAGGGTCAGTGCTGAGCGTGCGCCTCACTGTCAGAGGGTCAGTGCTGAGGGAATGTCGCAGTGTTGGAGGGTCAGTGCTGAGGGAGTGCTGCACTGTCAGAAGGTCAGTGCTGAGAGATCACTGCATTTTTGGAGAGTCAATACTTAGGGAGTGCCGCATGTCAGAAGGCCAGTGCTGACGAAGTGTCGCAGTGTTGGAAGGTCAGTGCTGAGGGAGTACCGCACTGTCAGACGGTCAGTGCTGAGGGAGTGCTGCACTGTCAGAGGGTCAGTGCTGAGGGAGAGCTGCACTGTCAGAGGGTCAGTGCTGAGGGAGCACTGCACTGTCAAAGCGTCAGTGCTGAGGGAGCACTGTACTGTCAGAGCATCAGTGCTGAGGGAGCGCCTCACTGTCAGAGGGTCAGTGGTGAGGGAGTGCTGTATTGTGACAGGGTCAGTGCTGAGGGAGCAGTATACTGTCAGAGGGTCAGTGTTGAGGGAGCGCCTCACTGTCAGAAGGTCAGTGCTGGGGGAGTGCTGGACTGTTGGAGGGTCAGTGCTGAGGGAGCACTGTACTGTCAGAGGGTCTGTGCTGAGTGAGTGCTGCACTGTCAGAGGGTCAGTGCTGAGGGAGTGCTGCACTGTCAGAAGGTCAGTGCTGATGGAGTACCATTCTGTCAGAGGGACAGTGCTGAGGCATTGCACAGTCAGAGGGTCAGAGCTGAGGGAGTACCACACTGTTAGAGTGTCTGTGCTGAGGGAGCACCGCTCTGCCAGAGGGTCGGTGCTGAGGGAGTGCCACATTGTTGGATGGTCAGTGCTGAGGGAGAGTCGCACTGTCGGAGGGTCAGTGCTGAGGGAGTGCTGCACTGTCGGAGGGTCAGTGCAGAGCGAGTGTTGCTCTGTTGGAGGGTCAGTTCTGAGAGAGTGCCGTACTGTTGGAGGATCAGTACTGAGGGAACAGGAACTGTTGGAGGGTCAGTGCTGAGGAAGTGCTGCACTGTTGTAACGTCAGTGCCAACTATAATTAACTATATTTCCTCCCACTCTGCTTTCTGTCAGGACTCCATTCACCCGTCCAGCTTTTCCATCTCTGTCACTTCTGAACTCCAAGATACAATGTTCACCAGTATGTTTCTGAAAGAACCTTTTCTTTGCCTGACCCATCTCACACTCCTGTCCTCCCTCCTTCCTCTTCCTCTCAGAACAATAGGGTTCTCCGTGTTTTTACTTTCCACCCTACCGGACTCCACAATACCCCTCCTCCATTTTCACCACCTCCATGGGGATGTCACTAGCAAACACATCTTGCCATCCCCTCCATTGTTTGCATTTTGCAGGGACTGTTCCCTCTGTGACTACCTGGTCCCCTCCTCCATCACTTTCTCACTCCCCCATCACACTTCCCCATCAAGTCACAGGAAGTGTAACACTTGACCTTTGCCTTCCTCCCTCTTCACTTCCTGCCCAGTGAAGGGTGGCACAGAGGCTCAGTGGTTAGCACTTCTGCCTCATGGTGCCAGGGACCTGGGTTCGATTCCACCATCGGGTGACTGTCTGTGTGAAGGTTGCATGATCTTCCTATGTCTGTGTGAGTTCCTCTGGGTGCTCCGGTTTCTTCCCACAGTCCAAAACTGTGCAGAATAGGTGGATTGACCATAGTGTTCAGGGGTGTATAAGTTAAATGTATTTGCAATGGGAATTGTAGAGTGGAGGGGTGAGTCTGGGTGGGATGCTCTTCAGAGGGTTGGTGTGATTTAATATGCCAAACAGCCTGGTTCCATGCTGAAGTAGCATTTCACTTCACCTTTTCTTAATCTAGTCTTCTGTTTCGCTACTTACAAGGTGGTTTCCTTAATAGCAGGGAGATAAAACACAGACTGGGTACTGCTTTCCTTTATACCTCTGTTTTGTCCATGACAGTGACCCTGACCTTTCAATTGCTCACCATTTGAATGCACCATCTTGTTCTCATTCTGTCCTGGACCTGTGACAATGTTCCAGCGAATCTCAGTGCGAGCTGGAGTTACAACATCTCATCTTCCACGTTGTCACTCTACAGCCTTCAGAGCTGAACATTGAGCTCAACAACTTTAGCATGAACTCTGTCCTCTGCGTTGATTACAGCCCTCCCCTCCTCCAGTGTCCTGTTCGTGTGGATTTGCTGTTAGCAAAACCAATCTATTTTTGACTGTCCACAGCTATCATTGCTATCTCTCCATTCCATTATTAGCGCTCACTTCATTGTTCACTCTCGGAACCCTGATCATATGTTCCACTCACTCCTACTCCCCAACATTACCATCATTCCCCAGTGCCCTTCAGTGCTGAAGAAGAGTCATATTGCACTCAAAATGGTAGTTCTCTTTCTATCTTCACAGATGCTGCTGAGTTTCTCCAGCATGCTGTTTTTATTTTGGACTTCTTGCACCCATGATAGTTTTCTGCTAGTTAAGGGTGTCACGGTCCCTTTAAATTATATTTAAAAGCAGCTAGATAAAAGTAAATTCTGATTAGTGGAAGTTTTGTGGCAATCTGACAGATGGTCACCCTACTGCTTCTCATTTCCTCTGTCATTTTCTGCATTCTTATTTCTCGATTTTACTAATTTATTACTGAGTTTTTATTTCTTTATTTTTCTAATTTTTGCCACTGAAAATTTGTACTTAAGAAGCTGTACCTAGGGACTTTGTTACCTTATATGGCTGCATAAGTGGTGACTTATAAACTTTTCACTGTACTTGAGTACATGTGACAATCAAGCTCATTCTAATTCTGAGGAAGGGTCATTGGACTCGAAGCGTTAACTGATTTCTCTTCACAGCTGCTGCCAGACTTGCTGAGCTTTTCCAATAATTTTTGTTTTTGTTTCTAATTCTAATTCTAACAAGATAAGATTTAAAGGGCAGGACTTTTAACTGCTTTAAGAGTCTGACAGCTCTCTTTGACAAGTATTTTTGTCAAAACTTCTTGACATATTTGACAGGTCCCTTTGCAGGATGCTTCTGAAAGTTTTAACAGGTCTGTTCAGAGCTCCATTGAGCATGGCTCATTGATAAATTTATGCATTTTATACACATATTTATACCTACTTTTAATAAACCCAGAAAGGTCCTTGCTGCTCCCAAATGTGTCCAAGAGGTACACCACCACTTCAATCCTTTAGGTTTCACACTCCAAGGCTGACAAAATCCCATTTCAATGGTTGTAAATGTTAATTTAAATGACTAGCTGCCCACAAAAAGGACATGTCAAATCCCAACCCAACCACTTTCCTGCTCCCACTAAACTGGGAAATGCTGTGTTTGGGAATGAGAATTACAAGTTGGGCCTCATCCATTCTGGTCAGGCCTCTCTCCGCTGTGGTGATAAATCTAGGCCTGGGTTTGGGATAATGATCTAAAATGCCCGACTGCTTTCTGCTCCAAAGCAGTAAAAGTCAACTAATCAGCCCAAATTCTCTTACAAACTCCTTTGAATCAGGAGGTAAAGGATTTGCTCTGTGATCCTTTCATTTAACTCAACAAATAGAAAGATCATCTGCTGCCTGCAACATTCCCCAACTGATATTTTTTCTGTTAATTTGAAACACTTCTTGCTTATCTGACTATTAATTCCCTCAATTGTATTTGGAAAATGAAGCCTTCAGGATTTCAAGATACTTTATATATCTATCTCATTAAACAAACATTTCCAAGGAATGCCTTTTGTTTGCTTCAGACCCTCAAAGAACATAGGAGGGCTACGTTCCGATGAAGGGCTTTTGCCCGAAACATCGATTTTCCTGCTCCTCAGATGCTGCCTGACCTGCTGTGCTTTTCCAGCACCACTCTAACCTAGACTCTGGTTTCCAGCACCTGCAGTTCTTGTTTTTACCTCAAAGAATATAGAACGGTCCAGCACAGGAACAGGCCCTTTGGCCCACCATGTCTGTGCCATCCATAATGCCATTCTCACCTAGTCTTATCTGCCTGCGCATGGCCCATATCCCTGTATTCCCTGCCTATTCATGTACCTGTCTAAATGCCTCTTGAACTTTGCTATTGTATCTGCTTCTACCCACCTCCCCAGCAGTGTGTTTCAGACACCTAACAACCCTCTGTCTAAGAAACCTTTCCTCGCACATTTTTAAATGTTCCCCCTCTCACCTTAAACCTGTGCCTTCTCGTACTCAACATTTCTACCCTGGGAAAGAGACTCTGATTACTCATCCTATCCATGCCCCTCATAATTTTATAAACTTCTATCAGGTTGGCCCTCAGAGTCTGACACTCTCGCGACAACAATCAAGCTTTGTCCAGCCACTCCTTATACCTAATGCACTCTGATCCAGGCAACATCCTGAGAAACAAAAACAGAAATTGCAGGAAAAGCTCAGCAGATCTGGCAGCATCTGTGGAGAGGAATCAGAGTTAACCCTTCATCAGAACATCCTCTACAAAGCCCCCACATTCTTCCTAGAGTGCAGTGACCAGAACTGCACACAATACTCCCAAGTGTGGCCTGACCAAAGCCTTATACAATTGTAAGGTAAGTATGCCTTACACCCCCTTTACCAGCTTGTCTACTTGTGTTGCTACTTTCGCTCGATTGGAATTGTGCTCCAGGTTTGAATAGAGGCCTAGAGTGTCAATGAGGAGCAAGGCTGGTCTGAATCCAAGAATCTGAACTGATTCTCATTATGAGGCTGTCTGTCACAACTCCACATGTGGCTTGCCCAGTAGCTACAGAGGTGGGTGGTGACACATGAAGTACGGGAGGAATGTATAGTGGGGACTGCTGGTAGCATAGTGAGATACTGGGATGTTGGAGGGTGCAATCCTGCTCCTCCTTAACCAGAGCAATTTGTTTTTTTTTTAATTGAAAGTGGAGTCACAGGTAGACAGGGCAGTAAAGAAGGCTTTTGGCAAACTGCCCTTCATCAGTCAGGGCATTGAGTACAGAAGTTGGGAAGTTATTTTGCAGTTATACAGGTCATTGATAAGGCCACACTTGGAGTATTGTGTTCAGTTTTGGTCACTTTGCTAATGGAAAGATGTTATTAAACTGGAAAGAATACAGAAATTTACAAGGATGTTGCCAGAACTCAAGAGTCAGAGTTATGGGGAGAGATTGGTCAAACTAGGAGTGTGGGAGACTGAGGGGGGATCTAACTGAAATGTAGAAGATCATGAGAGGCAAGGATAGGGTGAATGCACTCAGACTTTTTCCCAGGGTTGGGGAATCGAGGACTGAAGGACATCAGTTTAAGGTTAGAGGGGAAAGAATAAAAGGGAACCTGAGAGGCTACATTTTTACACAGAGGGTGGTATGCATAGGGAATGAGCTGCCAGTGGAAGTGGTTGAGGTAGGTACGTTAACAATATTTAAAAGGCATTTGGACAAATACATGGATAGGAAAGGATTAGAAGGATATGGGCCAAGTGCAGGGAAATTGGGTTAGTGTGGATGGATATTTTGTTCGGCATGGACCAGTTTTGGCTGAAGGTCCTGTCTCTGGACTCTATGAAAGGAAAGCAAACACCTGTTTCAGGTGGTAAGGAGTGTATGTGGTTCTGATTCGATGGTAAATGGTGGATTAGTGACCTCAGGCCTGTATTAGCTGATGGCTTGAGTCAGCTTTGTCTGGGAGACTGATTATTGAAGATCTGGTGTAGCAGGTCCCAATCCCTGAATGTGGATGTTGATCCTCCTGTACAGAATTGAGGAGCTACTGAGTGCTGGGGCTGTCAACTTTTAGATGAGACATTAAACTGAGATTCTGCAGCTAAATTTGAAGACAAAGTGGGGGGAGGAATGGTGGGTGGGAGATAAATAATCCCAGCAGCTGCCTTACTGACTCCCTGGCTCCATTAAGACATTGAAGCACTTTAATGGATGCCTACAAAAAGGGTATTGTGTGTTGGCAGTGCAAGTTTCTATTCACTTGTGGGATGTGGGCATTGCTGGCCAGGCCAGCATTGGTAGTTGTCCCTTGAGAAGGTGGTGGTGAGCTGCCTTCTTGAACCACTGCAGTCTACCTAGTGTGGGCTGACCCATAATGCTTTCAGGGAGGGAATTCCACGATTTCGACCAGTGACAGTGAAAGAATATATTTCCAAGTTAGGATGGTGAGTGGCTCAGAGGGGACCTTGCACAGGGTGGTATTCCCACGTATCTGTTGCCCTAGTCATTCTAGATGGAAGTGGTCATGGGTTTGGAAGGTCTGAGGATCTTTGGTGAATTTCTGCCATGCATCTTGTAGATAGTACACACTGCTGCTACTGAGCATCGGTGAGGTACAGAGTGGATGCTTGTCGATGCAGTGCCAGTCAAGGGCGCTGCTTTGTCTTGGATGGTGTCAAGCTTGAGTGTCGTCGGGGCTGCACTTATCCAGAGCAAATGGGAAGTATTTCATCACACTCCTGACTTGCTCCTCATTGATGATGGACAGGGGGTTCAAGAGGTGAGCTAGTTGCCGTAGGATTCCCAGCTTCTGACCTTCTCTTGTAGCCACTGTCACTGAGGGCAATTGAAGGAAGACGTAGTTCACAGATTTTTCAATCAGGCTTCCTGTACGGACAGGAAGAAGCCCATTTCAGGCTTGGAGATGAGCACCCAGTGGTTGGCCCAGGGCAGAGCTCCAAATGAGGGACCCTTTCTGTCTGTCCATCTATCCTTGTGTAGGTGCAGCTACTGCCTCCAATGTGGTCATTAAGGATTTAAGGATATTGCTGAGATCTATCTCCATTTTGAAGCACCCTTACCTTCCAAGCTGCAAGACCTTTGGTCAAGCCACCACCTCTAAGAGCCTGCCCATCATCATTAAGGTGACCCACCATCTGAGTAGTGATTGGCTGCTCCAGGGGTTGGATTAATCACCTGGAAACAGCTCCCATCTCTTGTTAAATAATAGAGTACTGCGCAGATTTTAAATAAAAACTGAAAATGTCGTAGACACTGAGCAGGAGAGAGAAACAAAGTTAACATTTTGAGTCCACTCTGACTTTTTTGGGATCTGATAGGGGCCAGAAAACAATTTTTCTTGCTGTCAAGAAAAGTGGAGCAGGAGCAAGTGGAACAAATGGTGCCATTGCAAACGCCAAGTGCTTGCTAATGGCAGTACAGGAGCGATATAGATGAAGAAAAGGTGTTAATGGTAGGCTTTAATAGGAATGCTACACTAAGAGCAAACTCATGCAAACAATATGGAAAGAGAGAGGGTGCAATCAAAATGCAGGACTATCAGAATTTGTTTAACTTAATGTTGAGTCCTCAAGGTTGTAATGTGACTGTGAACAATGAGGTGTTGTTCCTCCAGCTTGCATTGGGCTTCACTGGAACAACAGACCCAGGACAGGCAATGTCAACACAGGAGCAAAAGGTAGCTTATTGAAATGTCAAGCAAGTGGATGGTCAGGGTCATTCTCCCAGACAGAATGGAGGCATTCCAGCAAAGTGGCCCCCTCTCTACTCACAGCAATCTTAGCTGGTAAGTTAGCTGCAAACCGTAAACTCTACCATGAGAAAAAGAAGGTCACAATTTGGACATTGCAACATAAAATGATGGGCCCGTCTTATCTCAACATTGTCAGGAGCAGAGGTAACATGCTGAAGAATTGCTTTAGGTGATAGCACTGGCCTTCCCCAGCGCCTGTGTTCTGAATCCCAACCCCTAGTATGTATCCTTGGTAGATTGATGGCAATCGATGGTGTATGGAAATCCCAGGGCTGGAGCTTGACTATGGAGGCAGCTAGCTTAAGTTGCAAAATTCCCCAAGTTATTGAAGCTGCCTCAGCAGAAAAGACCCTGAAACATTCTCTGGGTCTGTGATCGTTGGGATTACCAACCCTGGAAGCACAGCTAAGCAGCTACACTGTAGATACAGACCATTTTAGAAAGCTTACCTCTGCCTTCAGGCACTTAATCCTAATAGCTTTAATAATTGCTAATCCCTCTAGCACTCATATCTCCCATACCCCTTCATCCTCTCACCCGCACCTCAATGGCTTCCCAATGTCCAAGCCTACTCATACCATTCTAACATCACCCTCTTACTCACCATGCCTCCTCCATACCAATCACCCAGGATCCAACAGGGGTAGATCTCAGAACTCTTGTGGAGCTAAACATAATAGGCTACCCGATACAGCTCCTGCTTTTAGACATCTAATAGAGATAAAACCCTCCTTTCATAAAATCCATTCAAAACCGTTAAGTCTCAGCAAATTGTTCATCTCTGGTTTTAAAAAAAACTTTTATTCTGACTCCAAATCAAAGACAGCCCTAATCAGAGTCAGAGTCAGCCTTTTAATAATCTTTTAAACCTGTCAAACAAAGTATGAATTCAGAACTCTGGCTGAGATAATTGTAACTTTGGAAATTGAGTCAAACATTCATAATGACAACCTTTGGAAAATGTCAAGAAAGACGCCTATTGAAACTGCAGAACTTTCTTAACCTATGCCTATCAATAAAAGCAGTCCAGCAGAGGATGTTACTTTACTCCTGAGTGACAGCAGCTTTTATTAAAGAAAGAGTGGGGTATTTTTAAAAAACTGCTTTTTATGACAATTACACAGAACTTATTTGCCAGATTATGACAATTCAGTCGACAAAATGGAGCTGCAATGACCCTGAGAGTTTGGGTGGCTCTCCTGTAGGAATCACACACATTCTCTTTTCCCCCACCAGCAAAAATTGAATCTCCAAGACCATAACAACTACGAACAGGAGCATTCAGTCCCTCAAGCCTGCTCCATTATTCACTGGGGATCACGGCCGACCTGACACTCTCTGCGCCCACTTTCCTGCCTTTTCCCATCCCTCTATATTCTCCTCCTCATCAAGAATCTCAGCCTTAAATATACACAAGGACTCTGCCCCCACAGCTCCCAGTGGTGAGAAGTTCCAAAGACTCACAACCCTCCAAGAGAAGAAATTCCTCCTCATCTCAGTTTTAAATTGGCTCTCCTTTAATCAGAGACTGTGCCCTTTGGTCCCAGACTCTCCCACGAGGGGAAACACCCTCTCAGCATTTATCCTTTTGAAATATGTAGGATTCTTATGGAACTAAAAGAGATTGTGTCTCATTCTTTCAAGCTCCAGTGAGTACACTCTCAATCTGTTGAACCTTTGCGCAAAAGACAATCTCTCCATGCCAGTGGTCATCCTAGTGAATCTTCCAATGAAATAATATATTCTTTGAAATAAGGGAACCAAAACTATTCACAGTACTCCACATGTGCAGTTGCAGTAAGACTTCCCTGCTCTCATATTCCAAACCCGTTGAAATAAGGGCCAACATTCCATTGGCCTTCCTGATTACCTGCTGCCACTGCATGCTAGCTTTCTGTGTTCTGTGCCGAAGTCCCCCCCCAATTCCCTTGGTGTTGCAGCTTTCTGCAGAATTTCCCTATTGAAATAATACTTTCTTCTTCCTTCCAAAGAACAAAGAACAAAACAGCACAAGAACAGGTCCTCCGGCCCTCCAAGCGTGTGCCGACACATTTTGCCCCTCCATATTAAAACTGTCTTCACTTACAGGATCAGTATCCCTCCATTTCCTTCCTATTCGTGTATTCACTCAGGGACTTCTTGAAGGCTGCTATTGTGTCTGCTTCCACCACCTCCTCTGGCAGCGCGTTCCAGGCACTCAGCATTCTTTGTGTGAAAAACTTGCCTTGCACATCTCTTTTAAACTCGCTCCCCCCTCCCCCTACACCTTGAACCTCCCCACGCACCTTGAACCTGTATCCCCTAGTAATTGACCCTTCAACCTGGGAAAAAGCCTCAGACTTTCCACTCTAACTGTGCCAGTCACAATCTTATAAACGTCTGTCTGGTCACCCCTCAACCTCCTATGTTCAAGTAAAAACAATCCCATTCTACCTAACCCTTCCTCATTGCTAAAATCCCTCATACCAGGCAACATCCTGGTAAACCTTTTCTGTACCCTCTCCAAAGCATCCACATCCTTCTGGTAGTGTGCACAATATTCCAATTGTGGCCTAACGAAAGTTTTATAAAGCTGCAGCATAACTTGGCCCTCCTTATTTGCAATTCCCCTTCCAATGAAGGTAAGCATGCCATAGGCCTTTTTTACAACCTTATCTACCTGCGCTGCCACCTTGAATGATCTATGGACCTGAACACCCAGATCCCTCCGCATAAAAATACTCCTAAGAGTCTTACCATTCACTGTATAATTTCCACCTGTACTTGACCTTCCAAAATGCATCACCTCACATTTGTCTGGATTAAACTCATCTGTCATTTTTCTGCCCATGCCTCCAACTGATCTATATCCTGCTGTATCCTTGGACAATCTCATTATCTGCAACTGCAGCAATCTTTGTATCATCCAACTTACTAATTAGACCAAATCATTTCTGTGGACCACGAACACCAGAGGTCCTCTATGGAACACCACCAGCCATCATCCTCCATCCCGAAAAGCATTCTTCCCCTGCTATCCTCTGTCTCCTATGACTAAGCCAATTCTGTATCCATCTTGCCAGCTCACCCTGATACCATGTGACTTTACCTTTTGTACCAGTCTGCCATAAGGCATCTTGTCAAAGACTTTACTGAAGTTCACGTACACAACATCAACTGCTTTTCCCTTAATCATCTTCACCACCTCCTCAGAAAACCCGATCAAGTTAGTGGGGCACAACATCCTCTGCACAAAACCACGCTGTCTATCATTAATAAATCCATTTGCTTCAAAATGCGTGTAGGTCTTGTCCCTGAGAATCTTTTCTAATAATTTTCCTACCACTGAGATGAGGCTCACAGGCCTGTAATTTCCAGGATTATCCCTATGACCCTTCCTAAATAATCGGATAACATTGGCGATTTGCTCATCCTCTGGGACCTCACCTGTGGCCAAAGAAGATATAAAGATGCCTGCCAATGTTCCAGCAACTGCCTCCCTCAATCTTCTGGGATAGATTCCATCAGGACCCCAGAACTTAGTCATCTTTTTTCTTTCCTACAGTGTGGAAGCAGGCCACTCAGCCTATCAAGTCCACAGCGACCCCGCAAAAAGCACCCCAAACATACCTACCTCCCTAGCCTATCCCTGTAACCCTCTATTTCCCACAGCAAATCCACCTAGCCTGCACATCCCTGGACACTATGGGTAATTAAGCATGGCCAATCCACCTAACCTGCACATCTTTGGACTGTGGGATGAAACTGGAGCACCCAGGGGAAACCCACGCAGACACGGGGAGAATGTGCAAACTGTACGCAGTCACCTGAGGGTGGAATTGAACCCAGGTTCCTGGTGCTGTGAAGCAGAAGTGCTAACCCGTATCCACCTTAATACTTTTTAAGATGCACAACACCTCTTCCTTTTTAATAGCAACTTTGCTTAGAAATTCGAAACTCCCTTCCCTGAGATCATCCTCCACCATTTTCTTTTCTTTGGTGAATATTGATACAAAGTATTCATTGAGGACCTCACCAACGTCTTCTGGCTCCACACATACAATCCCTCCTTTGTCCTTGAGTGGGCCGACCCTTTCCCTGGTTACCTTTTTGCTTTTCTTAATCCTGTTTGCTAATAGCTTTTCACAACTTCCAAAATGAACAGCTTCACATTTTCCCACAATATACTCCATTTGCCAACTTTCTTCCAACTCTCTTAACCTATCAATATCTCTCTGTAGCCTGTTTAATTGGAAGCACACTAGCTTTCAGAGCGACGCTCCTTCATCAGGTGATTGTGGAGGGCTCGATCGTAACACAGAATTTATAGCAACAATTTGCAGTGTGATGTAACTGAAATTATACATTGAAAAATTGATTGTCTGTTAAGCCTTTCATCTGTTAGAATACAGTGATAGTTTCACTTCTTTCATGTGTAAATCACAAAACCCTTTATAACCTGGTGTTGTGTGATTTTTAACTTTGTACACCCCAATCCAACACCGGCATCTCCAAATCTCTGTAGCCTGTTCGTATTCCTCTTGCGACCTGACTTTCCACCTATTTTAATGTTGACTCCAAATGTGGCTACAGTACATTCACTGCCTTCTTCTAAGTCATTAACACATATCCATCTGATGGAAATGGAGATGCAACCTCCTCAGTGAAGCAATGCCCACCATCTTTAGAAGTTCTGTAGAACCTTCCAGCCTCTGTAAAAATCCGGCTCCTCAGTATCAGATCCATTCAAAGTTAATATTCCTTAAGATAAGGGACAAGTGAATAATGACCCTACACTGGGTGACAATTGACAAGGAATCAGCACTTTGTTTTTTTTGCACAGTTTGTGCTTCCACAGATGGATTGCTATACAGAGACTTGCAGACTACAGCAAATTCTGAGGAGACATCAGTACACACTTCCAACAAAACCACCTGGAGCACAGCGGCACGCATGTAGCATTCTCACACTTGCAACAAGCCCCTTTTAGCTGTGACTCTATTCTCCCAGCTGTGTTAGTCGTCCCACCAAGCTCAGAGTCATAGAGTCATAGAGATGTACAGCATGGAAACAGACCCTTCAGTCCAACCCGTCCATGCCGACCAGATATCCCAACCCAATCTAGTCCCACCTTCCAGCACCCGGCCCACATCCCTCCAAACCCTTCCTATTCATACACCCATCAAAATGCCTCTTAAATGTTGTAATTGTACCAGCCTCCACCACTTCCTCTGGCAGTTCATTCCATACACGTACCACCCTCTGTGTGAAAAAGTTGCCCCTTAGGTCTCTTTTATATCTTTCCCCTCTCACCCCAAACCTATGCCCTCTAGATTTGGACTCCCCACCCCAGGGAAAATACTTGTCTATTTACCCTATCCATGCGCCTCATAATTTTGTAAATCCCTATAAGGTCACCCCTCAGCCTCCGAAGCTCCAGGGAAAACAACCCCAGCCTGTTCAGCCTCTCCCTGTAACTCAAATCCTCCAAATCTGGCAACATCCTTGTAAATTTTTTCTGAACCCTTTCAAGTTTCACAACATCTTTCCGATAGGAAGGAGGCCAGAACTGCACGCAATATTCCAACAGTGGCCTAACCAATGTCCTGTACAGCCACAACATGACCTCCCAACTCCTGTACTCAATACTCTGACCAATAAAAGAAAGCATACCAAATGCCTTCTTCACTATCCTATCTACCTGCCACTCCACTTTCAAGGAGCTATGAACCCGCACTCCAAAGTCTCTTTGTTCTGC
>NC_057757.1:9682722-9695736 GCF_004010195.1 Chiloscyllium plagiosum
TGGATGCTGCCCTGACCTGCGTGCTGTTCCAGCAATAAAGTTTCAACTTTGATCTCCAGCATCTGCAGACCTCACTTTCTCCTCTGATCTTTGAGGGTCCCTATTCTCTCCCTAGTTACCCTTTTGTCCTTAGTGTATTTGTAAAAACCCTTTGGCTTCTCCTTAATTCTATTCGCCAAAGTTATCTCATATCCCATTTTTGCCATCCTGATTTACCTCTTAAGTATACTCCTACTGCCTTTATACTCTTCTAAGGATTCATTCGATCTCTCCTGTCTATACCTTACATATGCTTCCTTCTTTTTCTTGTGGGTTTGAGTCCTAATCCGGCAACTTCAGCACCAAAGCTAGGTTCATGCACCAGACTAGCGCTGAAGGCATGCTGCAGTGTAGGAGATACTGTTTTGTTGACCGAGATTTGAAATGGAAGCACTATTTGCTGTCTCAAGAGGCCATTTCCCTGGTTTCCAAAACAATATTGATCACTCAGCCAGCAGGTCATTTGATAGCATTTCATTGGTAAGCAATTCAGGGAGCGACTTTGTTCCCATGATGTTTCATCCAGGGACAGCGACTGACATCATGGAGCCTGGAACTGCTTTTGGCCTGGGAAGCCTCATCCCCTCCCTACCCCAAGCACAGTGACACCACCCCGCTCCTGGTTATTAAATGTTGATGCCTTGTGCCCAGGTTACGTTCCAATGGAGCCTAAGTTCACTAGCTGGTGTTTGATGGCTCAGTGATCCTGCCAATTTGAACAATTCCATGCTTCGGCTCCACCTTCTGACCGCTCCACATATCCCTTCGTTCTCCAAGACAGCAAAAAGCTGTCCATTCTGACCCTGAACACATTCAATGGCAGAACAGCCGTAACCCCTCTCGAGGGGGGAGAGGAATGCTGTGGATTTGTAACCTGTTGATTTCTGCTCATCTCAGTGAGTGTCAACTGAGTCTCTTTCCCTAGGCCAATCAATGACCTCCTTTCAACATCCAGTCCCCCTGGACACAATGTCCACCCCTTACAGATGTCCCTTCATTTCCCCTCCCGCTTCTGGTATTTCCACCAATAGGTCCATCACCCTTTTGTTTAACCACCGCAGTCACACTCCCCCACACCCCTCACTGTCCTGAGTAACCCCCAATATCTGTCCCACTCCTGGACTCCAATGTGCCCACTGCAGCTTCTGATTGGCTGAGATTAGACTGCTACTGGCCAATCATATGTCTAAGTGAGGACCTGACTCTCCAATGGAGGGGCTGAAGTCGCACCAACTCTGGCCCTTCGTGTTCATTGGCTGTGGGGCAAGTGGTCTCGATGGCGCAGTGTCTGACAACCATTCTCTGAAGGCCTGCAAAATTTTAAAAACTATAGAATCCCTACAGTGTGGAAGCAGGCCATTTGGTTCGAGTCCATACTGACTCTCAGAAGAGCATCCCCATCCAGGCCCATGCCATCCCTGTAATCCTGCATTTCTCATGGCCAATATCCACCTAGCCTGGATATCCATGCAGACACGGGGCAAATGTGCAAACTCCATACTGACATTTGCCTGAGGCTGGAGTCGCACCCAGATCCCTGGTGCTAGAAGGGCTAACCACTGAGCCACTGTGTCACCCCAGCGCCAATCACAGCCTCAATCCTCTGACAATTCTTGTGTCCTAACAATGGAATGGAATTGGGATGCTATTTGTATGTTCCTCCATCAGAATCTGAGTACATCTTGACATTCTGAAAACCCAACCAGGAAAAGGAGATGACATTTATCTTGCTTGAGTGGCAAATTATCGATTCTGCACTCCTTAAATAAAATTCTGCATCTCTGCAGCAATTACAGGAACATCTGAAAGAGTCTGCTCAAATGGAATATTGTGTGCAATTCTGGTTTATAGGAAGGATGTTGTGAAACTTGAAAGGGTTTATAAAAGATTTACAAGGATGTTGCCAGGGTTGGAGGATTTGAGCTATAGGGAGAGGCTGGACAAGCTGGAGCTGTTTTCCCTGGACCATCAGAGGTTGAGGGGTGACCTGATAGAGGTTTATAAAATCATGAGGGACATGGATAGAGTAAATCGACAAGGTCTTTTCTCTGGGGTGGGGAAGTCCAGAACTAGAGGGAATAGGTTTAGGGTGAGAGGGGAAAGAATTAAAAGGGACCTAATGGGCAACGTTTTCATGCAAAGGGTGGTGCGTGTATGGAATGAGCGGACATGGATAGAGTAAATCGACAAGGTCTTTTCTCTGGAGTGGGGAAGTCCAGAACTAGAGGGAATAGGTTTAGGGTGAGAGGGGAAAGATTTAAAAGGGACCTAATGGGCAACGTTTTCATGCAAAGGGTGGTGCGTGTATGGAATGAGCTGCCAGAAGAAGTGGTGGAGGCCGGTATGATTACAACATTTAAGAGGCAGCTGAATGGTATATGAATAGTAAGTGTTGAGAGGGATATAGGCCAAGTGCTGGGAAATGGGACTGGATAAGTTTTGGAAATCTGGTCAGCCTGAACGAGTTGGACTGAAAGGTCTGTTTCCATGCTGTACATTTCTACAGCTCTATGTCTTTGGGATACAGACCTCCTCCCTTTATAAAGCTGTCAGATATGTTAGCTGTTTTAATTAATCATTGAGGCTTGTTGTTCAATCCCTCCCTGCTTTGTGCTTTCCTCTACCACCCCACATCAGCACTTTCCCCAGTGCTTCAGCACACATGTTACAGCTATCCCTGAATTCACAAGGTTAACTTAACTGGCAGGTTCCTTCACAAGAAAGTGATTAATTTTGCAGCATGCTTATCCCCAGACTTGTGCTTTCTAAGTCAGCAAGGTGAGATTTGAAAAAAAAAGTTCTTTAATCAAACCGAAGCAGATGGGTCTTGAACCTGATACTCTGGGTCCATGGGTAGGGATGCTGCACCACAATAGGGCCCTAGAAGAGAAGGAAAGGAGTGCCTTACATTGGCTGGGAATCAAACCTGGGCCTCCCATGTGGCAGGCAAGAAATCTACCACTGAACTACCAACATAATTCCCACTAGGCCCAGATAATTTTATTGACTCAATGCAATTGAAAATACCTTGAAAATATTTCAAATATCATTTATAAATCAGGGAAGCACTGGTGTAGTGGTGATTTCACTGGGATAATGATAACCCAGTAACCTCAGGCTAATTTTCTATGCGTACGGGTTCAAACTTCACCATGGTACTGGTGAAATGTCAATTCATAAGAATGTGGAATAAAAAAAATGCCAAACATGTCACCATTATTTATCAGAAAAAACTCAACTTGATCAATTTTAAAAAGACAATCTGTCGGCTTGGTCTGGCCCACACATGACCCACAGCAATGGGATTGAATCCTACCTACCCCTGAAATGGTCAAACAAGGGATGGGTAATAAATGCCAGCCCAGTCCATGATGCCCAATCTCAATTGTACTTTGGAGTCATTGTTGCAAAAACTAACAGCTTCAGAAGAGGAGAGAAAAAATCTACAACAAAATAGATTCTGAAAGGGAAACACAGAATCCCTACAGTGCAGACAGAGGCCATACAGCCCATCAAATCTGCAATGACCCTCTGAAGAGTATCTCATGCAGACTCTCCTGTCACCACGTTTCAGAGAACTAATCCACCTAATTTGCACATCTTTGGACTGTGGGAGGAAACTAGAGAATCTGGAGGAAACCCACACAAACACAGGGCAAAAGTGCAAATTCCACACAGTCAGTCATCTGAGGCTGGAATCGAACCTGAGTTCCAGGCACTGTGAGGCAGCAGTTGCTAACCACAACTGAGCCACCACACTGTAAAGTAGAAACCTCCCTTGAAAGGCATATACATAGCAACCATCACAAACACCAGTACTCTCTCAACACTTCAAAGTTTAATGGGCACATTTTCTCATGTGTGATCCCCATCTGAATGCACTGGAACCACAGCAACCAATCTACATTCAGCAAGCTCCCACAAAACAACACAAGAATGCCCATGATTTACAACTTTTGTGAGGCTGTTGATTGAGATACAAATATTGATCAGGGAACCAGGGAAAGCTCTCCTGTCCTTCTTCAGCATAGGACAGAGGAATACACTCAACTAGGCACATGAGGCTTCAGTTTACCATCTCCTCTGGAAGGGGAGCTGCTCTCTCAGCAATGTATTGGGCTATCATAGACTCCCTATGATGTGGAAACAGGCCCATCGGCCCATCACATCCACACCAACCCTCCAAAGATCATCCCACCCCATCCCTGTGACCCTGCACTTCCCATGGCCAATCCACTGAACCTGGAGATCTTTGGATTGTGGGAGGAAACTGGAGTACTGGTGAAAACTCACATAGACATGGGGAGAATGTGCAAACGTCACACAGTCACCCGAGACTGGAATCGAACCCAGGTCCCTGGTGCTGTGAAGCCACTGTGCTACCTTCATCTTAACGTTCAAGCACGAGGAGTGGGACGTGAACCCGGAGTCTTAGGATTAGGAGGTGGCTGTGCGACCAACTAAGCAACAGTTGGCACCTAAACAGTTGGCACCTGTGTGGCAGGTGGCACAGATGCTGTGACATCTACATCATGGGTCAGCATTAATGATGTGCCTGTCAACACCCTCCTAATTTTAGTTAGCCCACCTCCGCTCCTAATCTTCACCTGGACATAAACAAGGTTCACGAACAATGTGAATGGTCTAAACTGGAGTGTTCCCACAGTCACAGAGCTTCACTGGACAGATAGTTCATTAGTTAGATAATCGATTTTCAATTTTCAACCATGTTTATTTTCAGTTTTATTATTTATACAAAGGAAAACAAATAAATGTTGTATGCCAGAGATATAGACAGACAATAAAGGGGTCTACACCTAAAGGTCTTTAATTACAAGTATTGGGCTGAAATTACAGATGATAGTGAGCGGGGGGATTTCACTGGAGAAAGTTAGTTATTGCTAGTGGCAAAACTTGGACCCAATGACGTGCATTGAAGCAGCAGGGTGCCATGTAAAGCAGCTTCCTGATTCATAATGGCACTCCTCACAGAAGGCTAGTTTCAGCCCCACCTCCACCCACCAGAATACAAACTAGGAGCAGGAGTCGACATGCAGCTCCTTCAGTGAGCCTCCTCTGCTAATTTGTAAGACCATGGTTGACTTCAGGATTCAACCCTACCTCTCTGATTGTTCCACATATCCCTTCATTCCCTGTATCAAAATTCTATCCATCATGTAAACCAGCCTTCCATCCATTGACTCCATCTATAATTCCATCCACTGACTCCATCTATACCTCCATCCACTTACTCCATCTATAACTCCATCCATTGACTCCATCTATAACTCCATCCATTGACTCCACCTATAACTCTATCCACTGACTCTATCTATAACTCCATCCAATGACTTCACCAATAACTCCATCCACTGACACCATCTATAATCCCATCCACTGACTCCATCTATAACTCCATACATTGACTCCATCTATAATTCCATCCAATGACTCCATCTATAATTCCATCCATTGACTCCATCTATAATTCCATCCATTGACTCCATCTTTAACTCCATCCACTGACTCTATCTATAACTCCATCCATTGACTCCATCTATAACTCCAATCACTGGCTCCATCTATAACTCCATCCACTGCTCCATCTATAACTCCATCCATTGACTCCATCTATAATTCCATCCACTGACTCCATCTATAATTCCATCCATTGACTCCATGTATAACTCCATCCAATGACTTCATCTAGAACTCCATTCACTGGCTCCAACTATAACTCCATCCACTGGCTCCATCTATAACTCCATCCACTGACTCCATCTATAACTCCATCCACTGACTCTATCTATAATTCCATCCATTGACTCCATCTATAACTCCATCCACTGACTCCATGTATAACTCCATCCACTGACTTCATCTATAACTCCATTCACTGGCTCCAACTATAACTCCATTCACTGGCTCCAACTATAACTCCATCCACTGGCTCCATCTATAACTCCATCCACTGCTCCATCTATAACTCCATCCATTGACTCCATCTATAACTCCATCCACTGACTCCATCTATAATTCCATCCACTGACTCCATCTATAACTCCATCCACTGGCTCCAACTATAACTCCATCCACTGACTCCATCTATAACTCCATCCACTGACTCCATCTATAATTCCTGCTGCCTTGGGAAAGTAAAGAACAATCAAAGACCCCTCCCACCTTGGTTGTGTTTTCTCTTCCATTGGGCCGAGGGTGTAAAAGTTTGAATACACTTGCGAACAAATTCAAGACCAGCTTCTTTCCCCCTGTTATCAGAGTTTAGGACAGACCTCTCAAATGTTAATTCTGATCTCTCTCTGTGTACCTTCTCTGTGGCTGTTACACTGTATTGTGTTTTGCTATTCTGATACATTTGGAACGGTACGATCTGCCTGTGTACATGCAAAACAACACTTTTCGCTGTATCTCGATGAGACAACAATAAAATAATTAATCAATCTACATTATTCAATGGGGGGAACAACCATAGCCCTTTGGGGGAGATAATACAACTTTCTGATTTCTCTTCATCTCAGTTCTAAATGATCAGCCTCTCATCCTAAAACTGTGCCCCTGTGTTCTAGATGTTTTAAGATTTGAACCATTTCTCAGCATCTTTCCTATTAAGTCCCTTCAGACCTTTGTCTCAATGAGATTGCTTCTTACTCTTTGAAACTCGAGACACACAGTAGAAATTTGCACGGGCTGTCATCCTAGCACTATTGCATACTTCCCTTATCTTTAATAAAGTTCACCTTTAAGGACTCCATGAACAATGAATGTACAATATTGCTTGACATCTACTCTGGGTTTGCAACATGCGCTCACAGAAATCAGTTGCCTTGCTGTTCTGCTTTGTTACTTATAATGTGTTTTAATGTTTTCAATGAACTAATCCACACTGTTAATCAATATCCAATGAGGAATTAATGATGGATGAGGGCTTGATTATAGGACCATTATCAATAATAGCATGGAAACCTCACTCAGAGGAGATGTGGTCTCGTGGTAATGTCACTGGGATAGAAATCTGGAAACCCTTATTAATTCTCTAGATTTAAATCACCCCATTGCAGATGCTGAAATCTGGATTCAATAAAAACATGGACTAAAAATCAGACTAATGGAAATTATATAACCACTCGAATAAAAGCAAGGTACTCACCTGCTGGAAATTAAAGAAAAACAGAAAATGCTGGAGAAACTCAACAGGTTATGTAATCTCTTTGGAGAGAGAAACAGAACTGATATTTCAAGTCTGATAAGACTGTTCTTCAGAGGTTCAGAGCTCGGACCAGGGTAAAACTCACAGATTTCTATTCTGAAAGGACATTAATAAACCAGATTGGTCTTTATGACAATTGTCAGTCATTGAGTCATATGGCATGGAAACAAACCCTTCGGTCCAACTTGTCGATGCTGACCAGATTTCCCAATCTGATCATTCCACACACACACACCACCCTCTGTGTGAAAAAGTTGCCCCTTCACTCCCTTTTAAATCTTTACCCGGTCACTTTAAATGCTCTTTAGTTCTGAATTCCTCCACCCTAGGGAAAAAAATCTTTGCTATTCCCCTTATCTACATCCCTCATGATTTTATAAACCTCTGTAAAATCACCCTTTGACCTCCTGTGCTCCACGGAAAAGAGTCCCAGCTTGCCCAGCTTCTATTCCAAATTTTCAATGGAATTCAAATTTCACCATCTGCCAGGTAGGATTGAACCCTATGTCCCCAAAACATTAACCTAAGGTTCCGGATTTCTAGTCCAGCGACAATTCCACTCCCTATGTTGTTGCTGTTGCAATACCCAGTCCCAGTCCTAACTTTAAGGTACATTATTTATTTAGCCACTTTGGACATATTAATATCCTCAGTCTCATCGATCAAACAGATCCCTCCATCAGCATTAAATTATTATAAATAAATTCGCCTTGCTCTTCTTCCCCTCTCAGAATATGATTGCTGCCGAGTAAAAGGGATAAATAATCTTTTGCATCCTGAAACTTCCCTTTTATTTAATATTCACATTGCATGCTTTAATTCTGAAAATGGACAGAGAAATTCATTCGACATTGATAAGAAAGTTGTTTTGAAATAGAGACCGACACAGAGTCAATGTCAATACATTCACAACCCTTACAGAAATTGATTGGAAACAGTGCCTAATGCTGGAATGTGCAGAATCTCAATCAACCTTTGCAGGAAGACAATAAAAACAAGTGTTTTCAGTCAGGACCCTTTTAAACAGGGAAGGCCTTCTACAAAAATGTATCCTATTCTAAAGATGAATGCAAAGATTAATCCCGCTCAGATACCTGAGTGATAGGTTAAGGCCTATAGGATGCAGCCAAGGTTAATAAGCAATGATAAGGTGACTCTGGACCTCACTGCTCCTGAGGTTGCCGATGAGCTGCTGGGTGGTACCATCATTTTTAAAAAATGTGATAATTTCACACATTTGCTCCATTTTAATCTCACTGGGGATCAGGGTCAGCTTGAGCCCAGAAAAGTGGCTAGAGTGGGCTTTCCCTGGACAACACCTCTTTAGCAGAACGGGGTGAGGATCAGAGAAAGAAGAGAAGTTATATATAGACTCACCGCGATAGCTTGGAGCCTCTCCTGTTGAAACAAAGTCTCGGACATCCTGAGAAAGCAAGAAAGAAAAGGATTACTCGATGAGACAATGACAAAAAAAAACTGTGTTGCTGCAAGAAGGAAAGAGATATTGAGATAATTCATCAGTAATCTTAAAAAAACACTCAAACCTGTTCTGGTCCAGCCTCATGATGCCTGCCTGCATATGATCCAGCAGTAAAATGCAGTCTAAGTGACCACCAATACTTGACAATATTATTCAGCTAGTGTCTCGCATTACCATAATACCCAGAGTAGAAGTAGAGTCTCAAATAGAAGCAGCCCATTCTGACCTGCAGGACTGCCACATCAATCAATCACCACAGGAATCACACCACCATTTTAGCTGCAAGCTGAACAAATAAATGTAGATACATAGAATCGAACTGCACAGAGGAGGCTCTTCAGTCTTTTGGCACATGCTTGCTCTTTATAAAAGCAATTCAATTAGCCACCTGCTCCTTCCTTATATATTCACACAAATTTACCTTTCAAACTATTTATCCAATTGCATTTTGAAAGTTTGCATTCACTCTGCCTCTACCTCCTCCCTGATTGCCAGCAGTGTATTCCAGATAATACCAACTCACTGTGCAAAAACATTCAGCTTCATCCACCCCTTGATTATTTTGTAAATCCTCTGCAATGTGCATTCTCTGATTGCCAATCCTCCACTAAGTTTCTCCTTATCTGTCAACCCTCCTTCAAGTTTTGAACAACGTAGCACAAGTATGATTTGAAGGAATTTGACGATGAGAAGGCTGTAGGATTTTAATGTGCTCCTGCAGTCAATAGCAGCAGTGATTTGTAAACTCCATGATGCGTTAAGGTAACAAAGAAGCCAGTGTAACGAGTGAAGGAACAGTTCCTGTTCAGTGGAGGGGATTGACAGATATGAAGCTGAGATCACAGCGTGTAAAGTTCACCAGTGACATCTTTCCAACTTGTTTGACTGGGCCATGAAGATTAAATTGCACCCAGGGAGCAGGGTCAACATATCATAGATAATCATAGATTTTCAACAGTGTGGAAACAGGCCATTTGGCCCAACAAGTCCACACCAACCCTCTAAAGAGTAACCCACCCAGACCCATTCCCTATCTTACTACTCTACATTCCCTTGACGAACCCACCTAGCCTACACATCCCAGAACACTATGGGTAATTTAGCATGGCCAATTCACCTAACCTGCATTTCTTTGGGCTGTGGGAGGAAACTGGAGCACCCGGAGGAAACTCATGCAGACACAATGTAGTTACCAGTTGGACAGAGAGACTCGCTGGGACTTTCACCCTTCATACAAACACAGAGTTAGATTGGGTTATAAACATAAGAGAGAAATTCAACTGGATAGTGCTGTGTTTGACTTTGGACAGGCTTCCTCCCTCTCACTGTGCAGAACTCCTCCCAGCTTTAATGCTCTATGAGGCAGACAAAGCGTGTGCTTCCTGGGGCAACCATTCCTTGAGCAGCTCATCAGAGACTACAGCTTCAGAGGTGCCACTCCACATCAAACAGAGCTGACCAGGAGACTCCTCCACTGCCATGCACAACAGAAGAAAGTGAAGTTTGATCATTGACCTGGTTGGCAACATTAGGAATACACCTTTCAAGGCCATCCAGTCTGAGAGTGGGACTTGAACCTGGAGTTTCGGGCTCAGAGGTCAACCTGTTACCCATTACCCTATAGGGATCACTCTTCACCTCACTGCTATCAACACCCCTTTCCACTTCTTACTGTTTCACATGCTTGTCTGGCTTCCTGATTAATTCCCCTCCATTTTTCTCCTCAGCCTGTCACCCCCAAGCATGTTGAGAGGTTTGTTTTACAATCAGGAGTGGGATTCCCAGCTGACCTCCATCCCAATTCCCAGGCATAGGATGTGCTGGGATGCGTTGCTGGGAATGGGATCCAGCAAAACAACACAAACCTGCGAGTGATCCTAGGATTTCTGTTGCCTGTGCAAGTCTTGATGATATCTCAGCTGTTAGTGGCGAACTGAATCATTCAGCATTTTCCATCAGTTACCATGACTTCTACTTGCCAGTCTTTGCCAGTGGGTTGTGAATCTTTGTGGTTATGGAAGGACAGCTTTGGCAATGTCTTGTCTCTCAATGATGGAGATTTTTAGGAAATTGTCCAACCACTCAGAGGAGCAGATTCCTTTCAGCAGAAAACACCAGAATATCGCTTCCCTTCTATGACTAACAATACCAAATGGCATAGATCTAGGTGATTTCTCAGAAGAACTTTGTTGGTGTACTGTTTATTAGAGAGATACTGTTTTTCTGTTTTGGACTAAAGAGGGAATTTTAAAGAAGGTGTATACAAGGCACTGTCATGTGGTCTCTAACAGCACGTTCCACCATGTTTTCTTGACAGAGACCTCCATACACCATGACCATCCTCTGCCTGTCTCTAAGGCGTATTGAGGAAGTGTTGGGTAGCAGTAATCCTGCCTTCCATTTTGGCTCCTGAACTTCCAAAGGGCACCATGAGTTTAGGAAGGCCTCTTAGGGGGAATATAAAGTGCAAAACCCATGATTAGTAAACACTCTCCTCCCTTGGGAATACCTTTGTGTTTCTCTTGGTTCTTTTTATTTCAGTTCCTTTGCTTATTTGTGAAATAACTTCACAGAGGCTGGTATCCCATCACCAAATCGCTCTTTTTTTGCACATGCATAGTATTTGACACTGGTCTGGCTTCCTCAGAGTCAGCAGTCAGAGGGAACAGAAACTCTGGACTCCTGTTCATATCTGTCAGCCAAGGCTCCCTGATTGGTCCTGATTAACAATACTAATCAGGGACCTCAAATTCTATGAGATCCATCTGGCTGACCTCATTACAATCACCGTAATTTGGTTCAGAAAATTGTCTCACTATTCCAAATCCAACCCCTTCATCAGACAGCTTGGTTGATTTGTATGATTCAAGGCTGGTAGCAGAATTTAGTTGGTTGGAGGATGGTACCAGAGCCTATCAATGAGAGAATGGATTCTCACAGTTCACTATACTTCGAAAGTATTTGATCAAAGAGCATTGATTATAGGAATTGGGATAACATGTTATGGTTGTACAGAACATTGGTGAGGCCACTTTTAGAGTACTCTGGCTGCCCTACTGCAGGCAGGGTATTATTAAGTTATAAAAGGTGTAGAAAAAATATACAAGGATGTTGCTGGAACTGAAGGGTTTGAGTTATAAGGAGGAACTAGGAAGACTGGGACTTTTTTCCCTGGAATGTAGGAGATTGAGGGGTGATTTTGTAAAAGTTTATAAAATCATGAGGAGCATAGATAAGATGATTAGCAAAGATCTTTCCCCATGGTAGGGAAGTCCAAAACTAGAGTACAGAGGTTTAAAGTGAGAGGGGAAAGATTTAAAAGGGACCTGAGGGGCAACGTTTTCATGTAGAGGGTGGTACGTGTGTGGAATGAACTGCCAGGGAAAATGGTAGAAGCAGGTACAGTTTAAACATTTAAATGGCATTTGGACAGGGACAAGAATAGGAAAGGTTTAGAGGGAGATGGGCCAAAGGATTGGATTAGTTTGGAAAACCTGGTTGAATAGATGGGTTGGACCGAAGGGTCTGTTTATGACTCTGTGACGCTATTTGATGTTCTATTGGACTGTGTGATTAAGAGCTAGATATTTTGTTAATACCGGTTTGCCAGTCTGTGTGATTGGGAGCTAATGAGCTAGTTATCAAATTATCTGAACATGATATGAATGTGGCAGTGATGTTGGGAGGAATGTTTTTACAAAGCAAGCAGTTCCATTCTGTAGCAGAACACTGACATGATCTCGTGTTTCAGATCGCTCTCCAATGCAGCAGTTCACCAGTACCCTGCAAAAGAATATTAACTTCATATATTGTGCACATTCGTCAAGGCTACCTAATATCAGATTTGAAAAAGGGGTCCAGTTGAATTCCCCACTGAAGTGGTTCTGCCTCGGAAGAAATGTCACTTGTTCCCAAAACGGAGTTCACCTTGATTGGGTTTACAGTAGATATTCCACCACTTCTCCCATCCCAGCTTGTGTGGGAGAGTCTGTGATCAGACAGTGAGTGGTTTACTCAGACAGAGGCTTCAGAGCTGAGAAAGTGAGGACTCCAGATGCTGGAGTACCAGAGTTGAAAAATGTGGTGCTGGAAAAACACAGCAGGCCAGGCAGCATACGAGGAGCAGGAGAATCGACGTTTCGGGCATAAGCCCTTCTTCAGGAATGAGGCTGGTGTGCCAAGCGGGCTGAGATAAAAGGTAGGGGGGAGGGGCGCTGGGAATACGATAGGTGGAAGGAGGTGAGGGTGAGGGTGATAGGCCGGAGAG